>NC_056501.1:53573958-53579935 GCF_014905685.2 Nematolebias whitei | reverse complement strand
GGTGCATCGTCTGGTACAGCCCCTGGTTTGTCTCCTGTGTTCCGTGTATAACTCTGACCTGATCCTGTCTGTGAGTTTTGCTGCCACGTCAGCTATTTATTTTTGATTATTAAAGTGATTATTATTTTACATCCTGGCCTCTCCATCCTGTCCGCACATGGGTTTGTTCTTGTTCAGCCCAGCCTGAAAATCCTGACAAAAACCAGACTGAAAAATCTCGAAAATCCTGTTCTTATTCAAAAAAATATTTAATTGAATGAAAACTATTTTCTCCAGGATTTTGGACAGGAAGGGAAGGTTCCAGATTGGTCTGAAATTTGAGCAAGTCGAAGGGTCAAGTCCAGGTTTCTTAATTAACAGATGAACTACTGCATGTTTGAAAACATCGGGAACCACACTTGTCACAATACTACTATTTATAATATTAAGAACAGAGGGTCCAATCGTGGGTAGAACTTGTTTGAAAAACGACGCAGGAATGGGGTCAGCGGGGGAACCAGAGGGTTTCATCTGACCAACGACTTTGATTAGAAATGGGTTCAAACTGTTTGAAGACAGCTGAGCAAGGGACAAAAACAGAGGGGTCAGTTGTGGACTGGGGGATGGATGACCTAATCATCTCTACCTTATCAGCAAAGTATCTGGTAAAGTCGTTGCAGATGTCAACAGAGGCCTCCATGCTGGCAGACCAAGGCACGTTTAAAATGGAATTTACAGTATTAAAAAGAACATAGGGACTATGACTGTTTGAAGCAATGATTTTGGAGAAGTATTTTGTTTTTTCTTCAGATTTAACGATGCTCTGATAATCTTTCAAACACGTTTTTAACATAATAAAAGAAACCTGTAATTTGTCCTTTTTACACTTGCGTTCGGCTCTCCTGAATAGATGTTTGGCTGCTCGAGTGGTCGCGTTCAACCAGGGGTGTCGTGCCTGCTTTGGTCGCCGGATTTTTAGCGGTGCCACGAGGTCTAAGATTTTAGAGCAGGTCGCATCATGCCTACTGAGCAGCTCCTGCGTACTAATACAGGCAGAGGTTTCAGCGACTGAAGCAGCATCGGTAATGAATGCAGAGGACAAAAGAGCAGCGGTTGAAGAGTTATATATCTGACAACTCTTGACTGGAGCGGGGGATTTAGACTCATGAATAACAGAGGTTTTGAATGAAAAGGGTTTGTGATCTAAAACCAAAGCATCTCCAATTTCCAGATTAACCACAGATAAACCGTGAGACAGAACTAAATCAAATGTATGGCCCTGTTGATGAGTTGGACCAACAACATTTTGCACAAGGTTGAAAGATTGGATCAGATTTAGGAACTCCTGGACCAAAGGCTTTTCAGGGCAGCAAACATGTACATTAAAGTCCCCCAGAATCAAGACCCTGTCATAATTGAGCAGTGTTCCAGTCAGAAAGTCAGAAAATTCACTTATGAAGTTTTTGTTGTACGAGGGTGGCCTGTAGATCAGGCTGCACAATGTTGGGTTGGAGCGGCCCAGCTCAAAATACAGCAGTTCAAAACTCTGAAAAGCTACAGCCTGTAGCTGGCTGCAGTTCCAGAGCTTTTTAAAAACTGTTAATAACCCACCACCCCTACCAGAAGTCCTTGGAGCATTAAAAATGGCACAATCCACCAGCAAAAGTTCAGAAAAAACACTTAACTCACCAGGGACGAGCCAGGGCTCTGTAACAAACATGAAGTCCAGTTCATTGGAGCAGAAAAAGTCGTTTAAGGTGAATGTTTTTTATTTGCCAGTGACCTTGCATTCAGCAGAGCAATCTTAGTAGGACCAGTATCTGAAGGAAAAGCTGAGCACGAAGCATAGATCAGTGGTTTTAGATTTTTGGAGTTTTAATTGCGCCTCCTAGGAACAGAGACACTGCAGCTGTACGCGCGCCCACGGTGCGAGTCAGGCTTGACTACAGGGATCAGGCAGGACCCAGCAGGATCAGCAAAGCACCCAGACAGGCGAATATCCAGCAGATGGTCGGCAGGAGATGATGCAGCAGACAGTCCGAAGTTGGTTAAGTTCCACTGGAGATGGCCGAAACCACCGCGGCTGCACGCGCCTGCTGCGCATACCAGGCCCGGCCACCTGTAGCAGACTGGAGTGGAGAGGATCAGTGAAGCATCCGGATGGACAGTTTAACATCTGATGATCAGCAGCAGATGACGAAGCAGCAGAGAGCTTGATGCTGGCTTTAATCCTCATGAGACGGCCGGCACATCTTCCACGGCTCCTGGAGCAATGTTTCTGGGCAGGCAGAAATGCCGCGCACTGCAGGTAAACAGGGATATCAACAAGCAGAGGGGGTGGGGGTCCAGAGCCCCGATCAAAGTGGTCGAACAAGGCGGGGTTTGCAGTAGATAACTGTATATTTAAAAGTTGTTGGCGATCATAAACAAGCAGTGCGTTTATGTCACCGAAGAAAAATGACAAAAACAGAAAAAAAAAACAATCAAAACAGACAGAGGTGAACGGCAAGCCTCCAACACCGGTGCCATCTTCCCAGAAGGTAGATGACAATGCGTCCACAGAACATCCTTTCAATGCATTTGAGATTTGGGGCTGTAGTTGAGATATTATTTGAGCTTTTGAGATGTTAATCAGCTGCTGTTGGTTGTAGAAAACTGCCTTGTTGCTATGGTTACGCATCATAACAAATGTCCAAAACTAAAAAGTTTCAGTAAAAATCCTTCCAGCTGCACATCATCTGATACCAGAGGAAACAATCATCCAAAAAATTTGATTTACATGCAGAAAAGGAGGAATTAAAGTTTCCAAAAGCAAAATCTCAGAATGAAAGTAATAGAGCTGCTCCAACATGCAACCACCATGAGCAGCGCAATTGTAGAACCTGCAATAAGGATTGCACAAAGGTGTAGGAGGAAGCTTTTTCTGCAACTCTGGGCTGCACTAATGTGCAACAGGTGCTAAATATTTTAAATGAATATTTGTTAATTTAAAATTCCATGCCGATTGTACGGCTCATCCATCAATCAGCCAATTGTGTCATGTCCAATCTTATTTTGAAAAACCATGATAGAGCGAGTTCGCAATAAATGAACTGTAAAGTAGCGAGGGACTACTGTAAACTGAACTGAATTGAGCCTATAGCAGCATAACTACTGTAATTATAATTAAGCCTATATCAACCCTAATTATAGGATTTATCAAAAAGGAAAGTCTTAAGCCCAGTCTTAAAACTGGACAATGTGTCAGTCCTACAGACTGAAACTGAAGATTGGTTCCACAAGAGAGGAGCCTGATACCTGAAAGATCTGCTTCCCATTCTGCTTATGGAAACTCTAAAATCCGCAAGTAAGCCTGAAGTCTGAGAGCCAAGTGCTCTATTAGGAAAATATGGAACAATAAGATCTGTAATAATATCTTGGGCTCTGGCGGGCGGGTTACCGGGCTCTGGGCCGGCTTGCGCTCTGGTGCCCGGTTCTGGGCGGGGGCCTTCGGCTCGCTGGTGGGTTGTGGGTCATGGGCTGGGGGGTTGGGTGTTTGGGGGCGTGACCAGTGGCCCCTAGGAGGGGGTAGTTTGACCCAGCCTAGGTGTCTAGTGTGCTATGTGTTTTGAGAGATGTCCGAATGAGGGGTGGGTGTAGTATTTCTTATGGAGTGGGGATGGGGTGGATGTCCTTGGGGGCGGCCCGGGACTGTGCATGGCCGGCTGGCTGGCCCCTTTCCTGTGGTGGGGGCTCGCTCCCGGTGCTTCCTGGCACTGTCGGCGGTTGGGCGGGCGCTCTTGGCCGGGTCGTCCTGGTGGGGTTTGGCTCCATCTGGTAGCGGGCTGACTGCGGTCTGTGGGGGTCCTGGTGGCCCTCGGGTGTGTAGGCTGCTGGTGCAGCTTCTGGCGGCCCTCGGGGCTCTGTCCCTCTCTGATCTGGAGCTCAGCGGGCCTGGCGGTCGGTCCAGATGGAGAGGTGTCTTGGCCTCAATCCCTGGGTGGACCTTGGGGGGCTGGGGGGGGGGGGGGGCTGTTGGGTCAGTGGGGGAGCTGACCCCCTGTGGGAGCATTTGCTCTCACAGTTATTTCTCCCCATCCCTCACCATGCACCTCCACCCTCTTCATTTCAAATTCCATACATTTAGGGTTGTTTGGGCTCGGGTGTGCTGCAACAATTTTACATCTTTGTTGACCATAGCCACCTGGACTCAATTTTATTGTACACCTTAGACATTCATTCATAACATCCTCATGACATTCATATATAGGAATTTGAGGTGGGCACATGGCTATGGGTGGTGGGATGACCTTACTCTCACCCCCTGTGCCTGTGCTCACTTACAACGGTTGCATTTAGACACTAGGGTTTGGATAGAGTTGGGGTGGAGGGGAAACTGGCACCATGCCAGCCTTTGCTCCTTCTTTTTTCCTTTTTAATGGCACTATACAACAACACACATCAACAGCACATCTAGGGGTGGGGGTGTATGTGTCGGGGTCTTATTTTTATTTTTTTTATTTATTTATTTATTTTTATTTTTTTTCTCCTCTTCCTACCCACCTAGTTCCCTGACTGCCATTCCGGGGGTGGGGTCCGGGAGAAGGGCAGGCCGTCGGGTGTTGACCAGGACTATGTGGGGGTTCAGGGTCTGGGGGTTGCCATGGGCGGTGCTGGCGCTGTGCTCTCCCTGGGGTTGTTTGGACCCCCTGAGCTTGGCTCTTGGGTGCCATGGTTGGCCCGCTGGCCGGGGTGGCTGCCGGGGCCTGGCGGGCGGTCGGCTGGGGGTGCGTGCTTGGTTGTTGGCGGTGTGTGGGGGTGGTCGGTGGCGTGTCCTCTTCATGGTGGGGGGGTGTCCTGTCGGCGGGGCATGGCCTGGGCCGGGTCTGGGGTATTGGCTCTTCTCCACTCAAGAATGAATGGGTTTACCTCCTGGGTTTGGGCATGGGCTGCCCCCTGTAGAGGGCAGGTACATGTCTTGGACCTGGGGGGTATAGAGTGTGTATCGGGAATAAGAATGAAATGTATCGTTATTGTATGTCTTTGAGTGAATGAATGTGAGATTGAGGTTGGGATAGTGTGATTGTGTCTGTGTATGAATGGGTATTTGTTAGGCCGAGACTCGGACTGCCCCCTCTTTGATACAACTGGGGGTGCTTGGTATCGCGCCCCTATCGCGCAGCCCCCTGGTGGGGTGTGCCCTTGCCTGCCGGCGCGCTTGGGGCCCTTGGTATCGGGGGCTGGGCGCTTGGGCATGTGTCGGCTCGGCCTGGTGTCTGCCTGGTGGGGCTCGGGTCCTCTGGCCCTGTCAGGCCTTGGCCTGGGTGGTGTGAGTCCTCGGTGCCCGGGCCTCGGTGCCTGGACCTGGACCTACATCGGTGCGGCGGGTGCCGACGGAGGCCTATGATTTTGTCGCTGTTGGCCCCGGGGGGTCACTGTATGTGGTTGCTGGTGGGGATCTTCCGGTTCTCCCCTGTGGTCCGTTCTGGGGGGTGGGTGAGTGGTTCGTCCTGTGTGGGTGGCTCTGGGGGCTCCGCGGTCGGGGTCCCTCCTGGGGTCTTGGGCTCTGGTCCCCCCTTTTTTCGTCTGCCTCTGGTCTTGGGGGTCGGGTCTCTGCTGCTTCACAGTTACTAATAAATGTTCTATTAGAGAAGCCTTATACACTTATGCATGCTCACAACCACACACAAATAGAAGCAGGGATGTTTATGTAGGCTTTATATGTAGATATATAGATATGTATGTGAGTGTATATTCATGTGTATGTATGTATGTATGTATGTATATAGGCGTAGGTATGGGTATATATATTTATGGAAACTTACTACAAAGCCATGAATATTTTAAGTTCTTTATACATATGTATTTTGTTGCTGTGTTTTGTCATGTTCTTTGCAGGTGAACAGACAGTGGCCGGGTGTTTTGACGTGTGCTCTATTTGTATATATTTCTTATATTTTGGAGTCTTACTTTGTCTTTTCTTTCTTTCTATCCTATTAAAAAAAAAAAAAAAAAAAAA
>NC_056501.1:53570683-53573858 GCF_014905685.2 Nematolebias whitei | reverse complement strand
ACACGGAACACAGGAGACAAACCAGGGGCTGTACCAGACGATGCACCGACAATGACTGAGACGCAGACCAGAGCTTATATACACACAGACTAGATGAGACAAATTACAAACACCTGGAGGACACGTGGGTGGAGCTGATCGGGGTAATTACTGAGAAACACTAAGGAGTACAGACACAGCGAGACTGACAGAGGGATACAATCCTTACAGTACCCTCCCCCCAAGGACGCCCCCTGGCATCCCCAGAAAGCTCCCCCCCCCAAAAAAAAAACTAGGGTGGGCGGATGGAGGAACTGCAAGGATGGAGGGCACAAGGAAACACTTGAGTGGGGCCAGGACAAAAAACACACACAGGGAATAAACAAAAAAGATCCAAGTGGTCAACAGATTGTTCTAAGGCAGACCTAGTCCAAAAACCCTGGGGCAGGTCAGGCAAGGAATCGGGACAAGGCGAGGAGCCTGGACAAGGCGAGAGACCAAGGAGAGGCGTGGGACCAAGGCGAGGCATGAGACCAAGGTGAGGCGTGAGACCAAAGCGAGGCATGAGGCCAAGGCGAGGCGTGGGGCCAAGGCAAGGCGTGGGGCCAAGACGGGGTGTGAGACCAAGGCGGGGCATGGGACCAAGGCAAGGGACCTGGACGAGGCTAGGCATGGACCCGAGGCGAGGCGTGGACCCAAGGTGAGGTACCTGGAAGAGGCGAGGAACCTGGATGAGGCGAGGCGACATGAGGGCTCAGATCTTCTGCGGTAGGATCTTTGAAGACGGGTTCTTCTGCTGCAGGGTCAGGAGTTGTCGTGGAACACGAGGTTGTGGAGCTGGGATCCTCTGTGGCAGGAACAGAAGCTGTTGTAGAGCTGGGATCCTCTGTGGCAGGACCAGAAGTTGACGTGGAGCTGGGTTCTTCTGCGGCAGGGTCAGGAGCTGTCGAACACAGACCTTCTGACGGCGCAGGACCCTCTGAAGGCGCAGCTGGCGTACGACCCTCTGGAGGCGTGGGACCATCAGTTGACGTAGTGACGTCGGCAGACCTGGGACCCTCAGTGGACAGAGCAACGTCGGTGGACCTGGAACCCTCAGTGGACATAGCGACGTCGGCAGACCTGGGACCCTCGGTGGACATAGCGACATTGGCGGACCTGGGACCCTCGGTGGACGTAGTGACGTTGGTGAACCTGGGACCCTCAGTGGATGTTGAGACCTCTGTAGAGACCTCTGAAGTGGCGGCTGAGACTTGGACAGCTGAATCTTTGGCGGCTGAGTCTTTGGAAGGAGTGAAGACTTCTGCGGCAGTGAAGACCTCAGCAGGCGGAGCAGGAGCGAAGACCTCAGTGGGCGGAGCAGGAGCGAAGACCTCAGCGGGCGGAGCAGGAGCGAAGACCTCAGCAGGCGGAGCAGGAGCGAGGACCTCAGCGGGCAGAGCAGCGGCAAGGAGCTCAGCAAATGGATCAACCACAGGGACTGTGTGCAGCGTGGGATCCACCTCGGGGGCTGCGTGCAGCGTGGGGACCACCTCAGGGACTGCATGCAGCGTGGGGACCACCTCGGGGGCTGCGTGCAGCGTGGGGACCACCTCGGGGGCTGCGTGCAGCGTGGGATCCACTTCGGGGGCTGCGTGCAGCGTGGGATCCTCTGCGACAGGATCTGGAGCAAGCGTGGACGGTGGGTCTACAGAGGCAGGGTCTTCTGGTGCTAGTGCTGAGTCAGGTGCTGGAGCAGCGGCTGAGTCCCTGGAACCTCTTTGCTGTTGACCCTTGCCGTGGTGGTGATGGTGTGGTCCAGGATTGGGCCTGGGCTCCTCCTTGGATTCAGTGCCTCCCTCGGATATTGACTCTGCAGGCAGGGAGCCAGGGACTTGTTCTGCAGCTGGGGTGTCTGGCTCTTGGGCAGAGCCAGCACCAGGAGGTTCCGGATCTGAACCTGGAATCGGAACTGGTACTGAGGAAGAGTCATGCTCTATTTTCAAAGTTCTGAGTCCAGTAAGAAGCTGCTGATATTCAGGACGCTGGATTAAACCGGGTTGGGATAATAGAAACTTTTTGGCAAGGGTGAGCACAGTATCTAGACAGTCCGAGTTGTTTTTAGCCGAAAAAAGGAGGCTTTGCAGAGTGTGGTTTATTTGAGATAATTCATGGGGTTGGAGCTGAGAAGTCTTGGGGCTAGTTTTGTGAGGAGCTCTATTCAGGGGCGAGGGGTCAAGATCCGCCCTCACCGGAAACCTGGGAGGTGAGGCGATGGGACCTGCCCCCATGGAGACACTGGGACCAGGTTCAGGAAGCTCAGTCTCGCCGGACTGAGCAGGAGCAGCTTGGAGCGATGGTGGGGTGTCGGGTTCTGCTCTCACCAGAGTCCTGGGAGGTGACGCGACAGGACCCACCCTTGCTGAGGCATCGGGACTGGTTTCCGTTAGCTCAGTCTCGCTGGACCGAGCAGGAGCAGCCAGGAGCGACGGAGAAGCACCGGACTCTGCCCTCACCGGAACCCTGGGAGTTGAGACAACAGAATCCGTCTCCACTGTAGCACCAGG
Source organism: Nematolebias whitei (assembly GCF_014905685.2). Lineage (NCBI taxonomy): Eukaryota > Metazoa > Chordata > Actinopteri > Cyprinodontiformes > Rivulidae > Nematolebias > Nematolebias whitei. Next base: position 53,571,333 of record NC_056501.1, on the reverse strand, counting down.
AATGTCTTCTGGAAGCTCGGCTCTACTGAGCCGAGTCGGAAACGTGGAAGGTGCCGGAACGAGTGCCATGGGCCGCTTCCAGGTTCGGTTTCTGCCGCTCCGGCGGCGGCGAGAAGGCTGAGGGGCAAGAATGGAACAGAGCTCGTCCTCCGGCTCTGCATCTTCTCCCGATGTCCACCCCAATTAGCCGAACGGAGCTGAGGATGAGGAGGAACTGTAATCGTGGGTCACGCGGTCTCCCCATAGCCGGGACCTTCTCTTTTCTTCCAGGACCAGGAGGGGAGAAAGCAGGATTTCCACCTCCTGGCAGTAACTTCTTTGTGCCGGTACGGGTTGGATATGGAAACCGCCACACCGGAACACGATCTCCTCCATCTGCGTGGGCTCAAGAGAACAGGTAAGCGAGGTCGAGGAATTCTGTCTGCTGGGTTCTGATTTTGGTCGGTGCATACTGTCAGGATTTTCAGGCTGAGCTGAACAAGAATGAACCCATTTGCAGACAAGATCCAGAGGCCAGGACGTAAAATAATAATCACTTTAATAATCAAAAATAAATAGCTGACGTGGCAGCAAAACTCACAGACAGGATCAGGTCAGAGTTATACACGGAACACAGGAGACAAACCAGGGGCTGTACCAGACGATGCACC
>NC_056501.1:53564500-53570583 GCF_014905685.2 Nematolebias whitei | reverse complement strand
TACATTTAGGGTTGTTTGGGCTCGGGTGTGCTGCAACAATTTTACATCTTTGTTGACCATAGCCACCTGGACTCAATTTTATTGTACACCTTAGACATTCATTCATAACATCCTCATGACATTCATATATAGGAATTTGAGGTGGGCACATGGCTATGGGTGGTGGGATGACCTTACTCTCACCCCCTGTGCCTGTGCTCACTTACAACGGTTGCATTTAGACACTAGGGTTTGGATAGAGTTGGGGTGGAGGGGAAACTGGCACCATGCCAGCCTTTGCTCCTTCTTTTTTCCTTTTTAATGGCACTATACAACAACACACATCAACAGCACATCTAGGGGTGGGGGTGTATGTGTCGGGGTCTTATTTTTATTTTTTTTATTTATTTATTTATTTTTATTTTTTTTCTCCTCTTCCTACCCACCTAGTTCCCTGACTGCCATTCCGGGGGTGGGGTCCGGGAGAAGGGCAGGCCGTCGGGTGTTGACCAGGACTATGTGGGGGTTCAGGGTCTGGGGGTTGCCATGGGCGGTGCTGGCGCTGTGCTCTCCCTGGGGTTGTTTGGACCCCCTGAGCTTGGCTCTTGGGTGCCATGGTTGGCCCGCTGGCCGGGGTGGCTGCCGGGGCCTGGCGGGCGGTCGGCTGGGGGTGCGTGCTTGGTTGTTGGCGGTGTGTGGGGGTGGTCGGTGGCGTGTCCTCTTCATGGTGGGGGGGTGTCCTGTCGGCGGGGCATGGCCTGGGCCGGGTCTGGGGTATTGGCTCTTCTCCACTCAAGAATGAATGGGTTTACCTCCTGGGTTTGGGCATGGGCTGCCCCCTGTAGAGGGCAGGTACATGTCTTGGACCTGGGGGGTATAGAGTGTGTATCGGGAATAAGAATGAAATGTATCGTTATTGTATGTCTTTGAGTGAATGAATGTGAGATTGAGGTTGGGATAGTGTGATTGTGTCTGTGTATGAATGGGTATTTGTTAGGCCGAGACTCGGACTGCCCCCTCTTTGATACAACTGGGGGTGCTTGGTATCGCGCCCCTATCGCGCAGCCCCCTGGTGGGGTGTGCCCTTGCCTGCCGGCGCGCTTGGGGCCCTTGGTATCGGGGGCTGGGCGCTTGGGCATGTGTCGGCTCGGCCTGGTGTCTGCCTGGTGGGGCTCGGGTCCTCTGGCCCTGTCAGGCCTTGGCCTGGGTGGTGTGAGTCCTCGGTGCCCGGGCCTCGGTGCCTGGACCTGGACCTACATCGGTGCGGCGGGTGCCGACGGAGGCCTATGATTTTGTCGCTGTTGGCCCCGGGGGGTCACTGTATGTGGTTGCTGGTGGGGATCTTCCGGTTCTCCCCTGTGGTCCGTTCTGGGGGGTGGGTGAGTGGTTCGTCCTGTGTGGGTGGCTCTGGGGGCTCCGCGGTCGGGGTCCCTCCTGGGGTCTTGGGCTCTGGTCCCCCCTTTTTTCGTCTGCCTCTGGTCTTGGGGGTCGGGTCTCTGCTGCTTCACAGTTACTAATAAATGTTCTATTAGAGAAGCCTTATACACTTATGCATGCTCACAACCACACACAAATAGAAGCAGGGATGTTTATGTAGGCTTTATATGTAGATATATAGATATGTATGTGAGTGTATATTCATGTGTATGTATGTATGTATGTATGTATATAGGCGTAGGTATGGGTATATATATTTATGGAAACTTACTACAAAGCCATGAATATTTTAAGTTCTTTATACATATGTATTTTGTTGCTGTGTTTTGTCATGTTCTTTGCAGGTGAACAGACAGTGGCCGGGTGTTTTGACGTGTGCTCTATTTGTATATATTTCTTATATTTTGGAGTCTTACTTTGTCTTTTCTTTCTTTCTATCCTATTAAAAAAAAAAAAAAAACTACACTAGAATGTCACTATAATAAATATTTCATAATAATGGTGTGGACAGGATGGCTGTAAGGGGAGAAGGGAGGCCATCAAGAAAAAAAAAAAAAAAAAAAAAAGATCTGTAATAATAATAATAATAATAATAATAATACGTTTTATTTGTAGGCGCCTTTCTTGGCACTCAAGGTCACCTTACATTGTCAATCATAAAAACAGACACAATATTATACACACAGTAAAAACAAGTAAAATAGAATTAAAATAAGACAATGCAGTTGCAATCACAGAGTGTAGGCTTCTTTAAACAGATGAGTTTTGAGTTTGACTTTGAAATGTGGCAGTGAGTCTGTATTGCGAATATCAGGTGGGAATGAGTTCCAGAGCTGGGGAGCAGAGCAGCTGAATGCTCTGCTCCCCATAGTAACAAGACGGGCAAGGGGAACAATGAGCTGAATAGAAGAAGAGGATCTGAGGGTACGAGTGGGTGTAGCGATGTGAACAAGGTCCGAAAGGTATGGAGGAGCGAGGTTGTGGACAGCTTTGAAAGTAACGAGGAGTATTTTGTAGTTGATGCGATATGGGATGGGAAGCCAATGAAGTTGTTGTAACACAGGTGTGATGTGATGAATTGATGGGGTCCATGTAATGATACGGGCAGCTGAATTTCGAACCAGTTGTAATTTATCGAGGGTTTTCTGAGGTAAGCCAAAAAAAAAGATAATTCCAATAATCTAAACGAGAGGTGACCAGACTGTGGACCAGAACAGCAGTGGAGAGAGGAGAGAGGGAAGGACGGATACAATTAAAATTTCGAAGATGAAAGTAGGCTGACCGAGTGATATTATTGACACGAGAGGAAAAGGAGAGGGTGCTATCAAGGATGACACCCAGACTCTTAACCTAATGGGAGGGAAAGATGGAAGAGTTATCAACCGGAATGGAAAAGCTATGAAGTTTATTTAGTATTGATTTAGTGCCAATTAAAAGAAGTTCTGTTTTATTGCAATTTATTTTAAGAAAGTTTGAAGTGAACCAGTGTTTTATTTCAAACTGAGTGCGGCCTGAAAGGTATGACTGGACCCAGTTGAGAGGTGTATTTACAATGCCAAGAGAGGAAAGTCTGTCCAGAAGAATGTTGTGTGAAATAGTATCAAAGGCCGCCGTCAGATCAAGCAGGAGGAGTATGGATAATAAACCAGAATCAGCAGCAAGGAGAAGGTCATTGGTGATTTTAATGAGTGCTGTTTCAGTACTGTGGAGTGGACGGAAACTAGATTGAAATTGTTCATATAAATTATTGCAAGACAGGTGAACATAAAGTTGAGCAGCTACTGTTTTTTCAAGAATTTTGGAGATGAATGGAAGATTTGAAATGGGGCGAAAATTATTGAGGTTATTGGGATCTAAACCAGGTTTTTTGAGTATTGGAGTTACAGCAGCTGTTTTGAGAGCAAGGGGAACAATACCAGTAGTAAGGGAAGAATGTATAATATCTGTGATGAAAGGGGACAGAGAGGGAAGGGTAGCTTTAACAAGAACAGTTGGAAGGGGATCTAATTGACAAACTGAAGATTTTGATTTTTGAATTAATTTGGAGATGTCATTGATAGAGGGGAGTAAATACAGAAAGTGAATTTGTAGGGGCAGCTGGAACTGGAACAGATGACATTAAAGCCGCAGTGGGTGGCAAATTTGGTGGATATGTGTTATTTTTGAAGAAAAAAATGACACCAAGGTGTTACAAAAATCAGAGGAATACAAATGAGGAGGAAGTGAATCAGGTGGTTTTGTAATATTTGCAAGAAGGGAGAAGAGGGCCTTTGAATTACCCTAATTTGAACTGATTAAACTGGAATGATAAATGGATTTGGCTGTAGAAATGGAATCTTTGTAGAGAAGAATGTGATTTGAATACATGTTTTGTGCACAGTGAGACCAGTTTTCTCATAGAGTTGTAGTGAACTAAGCCTCAGGTCAAATCTGGCCCTGAGGGCCTTCCTGGGACAAGAACTGTATTTCATTGATTTGAGTCCAGAAACACAAAATCAAGTCCATCCAGAGACTTTCTAAGTGTGTCCTGCACTGATCAATTGAAAGAACACTCTCTTTTTTATTATCATTACTATTTTACAAATGTCTTGATAATCAAAGTGTGTTTAGTTCAAACCATTTTAAATGTTGAAGTGAACTACTTATTTTAAATCAACTGTGAAACAGTATTAATGATTTTTAATCCTCATTCAAAGTAGAAATCAAGTTAATGTTTGTTACAAGAGTAATTATGCATTTTGATTTTCTGTCTGAAATGAGGTTGTAAGTCGGTCAAAAGTCAAGTTTCGGTCAACTACATGTTTACTGGAAAGAAATGTCATGTTTAACTTTTTCAGACAGATAGAAGTAGAACTGGCACCTAAAGTCTCGGTTTCTTCAAAACATTTTCTGTCTGTTCTTAAACAACTTAATCTTTTTCCTTGACTTTTAATAACCTCTTACATCACTAAAACCACACCCCTGTTGGGTCTATCGACCAATCAGGAAGTTCTCAGAGGAACCGGAAGTGACCTTTTTAAAAGGTTCAACACTTCCTAGTTCCAAAGAGAATGTAGAGTATGCAGTTCCAGAGAATGCTGGAATGTAGAACGGAGAATGCAGTTCGGAACGCAGAACGCAGAACAAAGTTCTGAGTCTCGTGGGGATTATGGAATCTTCCACATCTGAGTGGAACCTCTGACGGACTCACAGCTCATGCGAGCCCACTCAGAGGTGAGCTGCTGTCGAACGAAGTACCGTCACTACTCCGAACGGTTCTCTGCTATCCTTACGGAGACGCTGGAAAGCGTTGAAAGAGAACTCTACACCGAGGCCGAACTATCGTCTGCAAGGTAAAGAGTCGATCTTCAACTGCGAAGTGTACCGTGGGATAAGCTGGGTCCAAAGGAGCGTGTTGTTCTGGTTATAACAGACAAATTCCCTCATCCATCCTTTCTCTCCATTTAAACTTCATTTCCCATCTTTAAAACTCTTCTATCTTGCCAGTAAATCATCCAGATATTTTCAGAAATGTCTGTTGTAAAGCTTGAACCCAGATACCATGGCCGTATGGTCTCTGATTGTAAAGCTAATTAATTAAGCTGTTGTTGAAATCAATGTTGCCAAATTAATGTAAATGTTTGATGTTAAACTTTGATTCTGTTAATAAATGACCACATGCATTTTGATGGGTCAAAGAAAATTAACATCTCACGTCACATTTAATCGTTCAATGCACGATAGAACTCAGTCCAGAAAAATGAAAGAATCCGTTTAATTTATGGATAATATCTCACAGATATATGTTCATTTACAGAGTCTTTCAAGTTGACATTCTTTTGCTTTTAACTGTCTAAGGGTGGAAGTAAACCAAGGTGCAGTATGAGTGAATGAAACTGATCTGGTTTTAAGTGGAGCAAGATTGTTTAGAAGGTTATGAAGGTATTTGTTATAGTGTTGTAGTGTTCTATGGGCTAGGTTAGCTTTGTAGCTTCACTACAGTCATATTTAAAATAACGGGTTCTCACTTTTTCGAGCTAATTACAGCCATGTGACAGAGGTACTGTGCGTAGATGGTTTAATCAGAGACGTGAGACGTTAATTTTTGTTGACCCATCAAAATAAATTGGTCATTTATTTAACAGAATCAAAATTTAACATCAAAACATTGTACACTTGATTAGACTGATCTGGTTCTGATTAATAAAACTTGGCACGTTTTACTTAATAAAAACAACAGACATTTCTGAAGGCCCCCTCCCTGGGCTGCCACCTTACCGTGGTGGAGGGGTTTGAGTGTCACAATGATCCTAGGAGCTATGCTGTCAGGGGCTTTATGCCCCTAGTAGGGTCACCCATGACAGACAGGTCCTAGGTGAGGGACCAGACAAAGTGCAGCCCAAAGACCCCAATGACGACACAAATAAATGGACCTAGTGTTCCCTTGCCCAGACGTGGGTCACCGGGGCCCCACTCTGGAGCCAGGCCTGGAGGTGGGGCACGCGGGCGAGCGCCTGGTGGCCGGGCTTTTACCCATGGAGCTCGGCCGGGCACAGCCCGAAGAGGAGACGTGGGTCCCCCTTCCCATGGGCTCACCACCTGTGGGAGGGGCCAAAGGGGTCGGGTGCAATGTGGGATGGATGGTGGCCGAGGGCGGGGACCCTGGCGGTCTGATCCTCGGCTACAGA
>NC_056501.1:53558551-53564400 GCF_014905685.2 Nematolebias whitei | reverse complement strand
TTTGACCTTAGGCTTAGTTTTGACATCAGGTTAAGTTCACTACAGTCCCCCCTTTGGAAATCATCACCTGTCCATGGGGATGAATTCCAAACATGAACTTACGCCTTCGAATGTCCTTGAAGCTTGATGTAATCCAGCAAAGAAACAAGAGTCAAGAGTAATCCAGCAAGGAAAACAAAAGTCAAAAGTAATCCAGCAAGGAAAACAAAGTCAAAGGTAATTCCACAATGTTCTTGGCAATTCCATTGTGTTGATTATAATTCCATAACGTCTCGGTAATTCCATTGTAGCAATGCTTTAACCCCTTGGAAACAGAGTCTGTAATCCATTGGAAAAAGTCATATAATCCACAACGGTAAATCCACAACGATTGGAAGTGTTGATTAATCAGCATACAGAGGGGTACCCTTGGATTGAACTGAAGATGCGGCCACTGGATGAAGATTGGAGACCAACGTCAGGATTGCAGGTCGCCTCCAGCGACGGTCGTCTCTGGGTGACGTCCAGTCGGTGCCGTTCTGGTTCAAATGTGAACTGCAATTACGTGGTTTAAGGTGGGCTTATGAAGGGGATTTTACATAAGGCCTTAAACTATATGCACTTGGTGTGTAAGCTATTATGGTTGGGAACAGCTACAACTACCAGTTAAGGGGTGGAACATGCTGAAAAGGGTAACTACAGGGGTTTATACCTATAGAAAAGGGGCCCAAACTATTTTTCCATTTCTAACTTGGTTTAAGTTAGCTTTACATGGTAAAATATAGTTTGGTTCAATTGTCTGTTGTCTTTTAGACGAACGACTTGAGATTGGGTGTTTGGTTTCCCCATAAATGTTTTGGAAGTCTATGGCGAGACTTATCAAAAAGAATTAGCTATCCCCCCGAATAGAATTGTTCGAGTAGGTTCGGCTTAAGCGTTGTGAGATCAATGTAGATTATGGTACTTAAGGTAGCAATAATATACATTGACTCCGCAAAGATTGCAATTTAACGAATGAACTGCATGTTGGCATGGTTAAAGGCCTCTTAGTCTCTAACTTAACTACACAACAAAATTCATTCTTGCCTGGGGTGTTCAAAAACAATACCAAAAACCAATTAAACGATGTCTCAACATCGACAAAAACAGTGACTAAGCAACCAGTAAAACAACGTTTCAACATTGACAAAAGCAGTGATTAAGCAACTAGAAAACAACGTTTCGGTGCGCCACTCACTCTGAATGTCAGATTTGATCATGTTATCACGTCTGGTAGCATTATCCTAACTGGCGTCACCCCCCTTCGGTCATGGGAGACCGCGAACATGGGTGAGGACGTCGCTCCATGAGCTAAAGTTAGGCTGTCCTTGAGTAGTTTTAACTGTTTGCGCAGCTGAAAGAGGACTTTTAGGTCTGGATTGGAATCCAGTTTACCTTTCGATGGAGTGTATTTGTCTGGGTCAGTCAGATACGGTATCATCGATTTAATTGCAGGATCATCCAACTTCTGAAGTTGGATGATGTCTGGGTCAGTTGACAATGAATTTTCATATTTTAAAAGAACTTGGCGAGGTTTGTCTCTTTCTTCATCAGATGTCAGAGCGTCGGCTTGGGCGACCACCTGTTCAATCTGTGATGAGACTGATGAGGGTTCTTGCTCCTTGGGGAGCTCCAACGAATCCTTTTCTGAGTCGTCGGACCTGTCTATGGGTAAGACACCATAGGTTTGTGGTCCTTGGTCGACGTCATTGGTTGAGAAAAGAGCGATGGCCTGTGATGGTTTCGTGAAACATACTGGCCCAGCTTCTTGACTCGGTACCAGGTTATCTGGGAGTCCTCCCAGAACTGGAATGCCTAGTTCAAAATCATGAAAATCAGTTTCTGAGTTTTCAGTTTGCGATGACTCATCATCGTTTGTGTGTGAGTTTATCCCCCCTTCGTCCGATGAGGGGTTGTTGGAGGCAGCAACAGCAATGTCTTGGTGTGTTTCACCGACATCTGTAATGTTGTCCCTCGCGCCTTCAGATTTAGTAGCGATCAGATCACTACATTGTGCTCCTGGTTGGATTCCCATTTCAGCGTTTTTCAAAGTTTCTACAAACCTTTGTAGTTTCTCTGTCTCCTCCGAGCTCAGAGGTGTAGGGCCTTGTTCCTGGGACCTTTGTGATTTTATCGCCTCGGTTCGTTTCGTCCGAGGTGGGGGAGGGTTAGGTACGTCTTTTGGGGGTTCCTCTTCGGACTTCCCCTGATAATATGGGTCCTCTTGGATCCCATATCTTTGCGTCCTACGCATGTCCCATGTACGATAATCACGGTCATCTTCTGAAAGAGGAGCCTTTTTGTCCCAGCGTGCACCTTCATCACGTGGTTTGTTAGCTTGAAAATACTGCCTTTTCTCGCCTGTTTTAGGAGGAGGTGGCGTCGCACGCCTTCCTTCCATTTCTAGGGAGTGGGGTTTAACCTTTACATCAGGAAACACTTCTATGGGCGTCTTAGAACATGCCTCGAACACATTCACTGCACACCGTCGCATTATCGGTGGAGGAGACCTGTTCAGGTCTGTTCCTACCGCCCGAGATGAGGGTGGATTAAGAGCAGGAGGTGCAAGTCGGTGCAGACCCGTCCTTATCACCCGAGGTGGGGGTGTTGGAACGGGGCTAAGAGGAGGAGGTGTAACAGCATCTGTCTGGGGTGGTTGTGGGTGACCCGGACTCTGTCCACGGTCTTCTCTGAGTTCCAGACAAACTCGCCCCACGTCAGAAATCTTGTTTGTTGCTGCTCTTAGCTTCTCCTCACAAGCCTTAAGGCGTTCCTGTGATGTCCGACATTCACCTTGTAAATGCCGACAATGACGGAAAAATATCGCCTTTTCCGCTTTGCAATCCTCAAGTTGTGTTTTAAGCACATATTTAGCATCCCTGGCTTCAGATAGTGATGCCTCAAGTAATTGTATTTTGCTGTTCATTGAATCAACTTCTGCACGTGCATATTGCTGTAATTGAAACATCTGTTCATAATGTTTTCTTGTGAGGACCTCGTGTTCACTTTTAAATTGAAGGAAGTGTTCTTCAATCTTCTGAACCACCTCTTTTTCACTGTATAACCTTAGTGCAAGGTCATCAGCTTTCCCAACAACTGCATAGAATGATTCTTTCAGCAAAATTGCAATTCTAGCCAGCTTTTCATAACTTGACAATGTAATTTCTGTAGAGGTCACAACTTCTGCAACCTCCATCAGATCGTCCAATAACTCTTTTGGGTTCATGCTCTCCGCCTGTTTATCATATGGATGTAAGGATCCTGTCAGCAGCGTCAACGCATTCTCCAAGCAGTCCCTCATCACATAAGGATAAAAGTCTTTTTCCCTGACACCTGTCATGGTTATTCACCGTTCAGCACTTTTTCTGGATAAAACAATTGCCAGCTTCAGATATTTTTACAGGTAAATAATTGTATTCAAACGTCAATGAGTTTCACACTATTTTAGCTTTGGGTTTACACAAAAGTACTGTTATAAGTCAACGTATTCAAACGTGGGTACCTATCTCAGGTTTTACCCCAATTCATGAATATTTAAGTAAATGCTTCTGTACAGTGTTACTTGTATGTGCTTATTTTTCAACAGATACTAGATTACCAAGCTCTCTTAATGTATTTTACTCTAAAGCACTGAATTTTTATAAACCTGCAATTTCTCTTTTTAGTCTCACAGCACATCAGTTTAAAAATGTTTTTAAACCGTTTACTTCCAGAAATTCGCTATCTTAAACAGTTACTCATCAACCCAGGTGGGTGAAAAGAGAAAAGAAAATTGATGATGAGGAATAATTAATTAGTCTTTCTTCAGAAAAACTGTTATTACTCCTGTCCTCCTGTCCCATCCTCTATTTAAAATTAAATAGGAGATGTAATTGTTTAGGTGGTAAATAAAATCAGAAAAGTCTCTTTTTCCTGATATATTTACTCTTATTTAGTGATTTAGCAATTAAACGTGCATTATCTTTTAGCAAATGAGTCAACTTTTCAACTCTGTGAATATTTGAAACTGTACCTTTTTTGTTAAAAAGTTTCTACCTTTTATTTTGTACCTTCTCTTTAAGGAATTACCAGTGAATAAAGGTTTGTTGGTATAAATACCTTAATTACTTTTTAAATGCAAGATAACAGTGATTATTCCGTTTTCGAGGAACGTTTATTAACTCAAAAATGCCTTACAGAAATAAAAACGTTTAATTTCACTCAAAATCCTAAAACTGAAGTGAAACTGTGATCTCAAGTTTCCCAGGAGGTGGCAGTGTTTAGCTTTCTACCAGCAGGAGTCTATGACGACTTCCTGTGACGTTCGGTTGACATCCTGTTTTTAGCCGCTTAGCTTAAAGTTAGCTTCGGCTAAACTCGGTCAAAATCAACATTTCTGAACGGTATTGAAGCGTAATGTGGCGTTTTTTCAACAAGCACGACTTTCTTGCATGAAACATGAGTTTAAGGGACATGTGGCAAGTTACATTCAGTGATTTTAAGCACAGCAAAGCTCCGGTTGCACCCGAGCTCATTTCCGACATGGAGGAAGTGACGTGACACGTCACTCATCCGGTCGTTAGCTGTTAGCTTAAAATTAGCATCGCTAGCGTCGTTCAAAAACATCATTTAATGACGGATTTTAAACTCAAACGTGGCGAAAATCCAGTGATTACACTTTGAAGAACTTGCAGCTGATCAGAATACAGCTTTTAAAGCGTTTTTGAACTTTAAAAAGCAGATTTTATTCCCTATGAAAAACGAGTTTTCATTTCCGGGTCACGTGACTGAATCCGCCAATGACAAAGCAGCACGGGGGTGAGAGGAAATGACGTAGGCACGTCATTCACTTCTCAGCAAATCAGAGCGCTCCACAGCAGCCAATTCAACCAATCACGCAGCGTTTAGCTCAGCTAGCATGTTAGATTTATCTGAACAAGTCCGTCAACTTTTTGTCTTTTAAACTGTCAAAATGCACTTTTTTTCTGTTAAAAGATGTAATCAATAAGCTCCCAGCAGCACGGAGTCGGCGCCCCGGTCTCAAAAACGTCTTTCTAGCTATTTAAACAACTCGTTCGAACTTTTTCAGAACCGAGCCGGTACCAGAACCACGTCTGAACCGTCTTTAAACAGAATACAGCGTTTCCACAGCTCAAAGCCAGCTTATGTTACACATAACAGACGTACAATTTCAGCTTTAAAAGGACTCAATGACTCACAAGTTCAGCTTCAACACATCACTAGCTCAACACAGCGTAAACATGCAGCGTCTAGCTCCAAGCGGCAGCTTCTGCACGCTGCGTTCAACACAGCTAACAATCTGTTATTTTTCATGCCAACATGTAAAATCAATTATTACACGCATACACAGTCCATTTATGATCCCCGTACGGGCCACCAATATGTAGATGAACAGATGCTGAGATATATTCATCAATTAAAACGGATTCTTCATTTTTCTGGACTGAATAAAACGTGCATTGAATTTAATGAAATGTAAACGTGAGGCGTCATTTATCTTTGACCCATCAAAATGAATGTGGTCATTTATTTTACAGAATCAAAGTTTAACATCAAACATTTACATTAATTTGGCAAAATATGAAAATAACAACATAATTAACAGCTTTACAGGTAGTGAGAAACAATGCGGCAATTGTTTCCACTCTTCAGCAGAACAGCAGACATCAATGAAAACTGTACAATTATGATCAATTATCCACACGGCGGTGGATGAGCACTTTACACAGACATTTCTAAATTATCTGGAAGGATTTCTACTTGAGAGAAGAATTTAAAGATGGAAATGAAGTTTAAAGGGAGTAAAAGATGGTGTGTGAGGGGAAGTGTTG
>NC_056501.1:53547846-53558451 GCF_014905685.2 Nematolebias whitei | reverse complement strand
GTATATATGTACACATATATGTGTATATATGTATGTATATATGTACATATATATATGTGTATATATGTATGTATATGTGTATATATATACAATTTGTATATACATTTGCATATATACATATATATATTTATATACCATACCATACCAATTTATTTATATAGCACTTAAAACAGCAACAAGGCCAACCAAAGTGCTGTACAAAAGAACCAAACATGCACAGCAGACAGGAAAACATAAAATAGAAATACAGATACAAATAGCAGCAGAAGCTAACTAAAATGGCCAACAGAGTAGAGAACAGACCGGACCAAAACAAATCACACCGTGTTAAAGGCAAGTGAATAGAAGTGGGTCTTCAAGCGAGACTTAAAGACTGAGAGTGTGGGAGCCTGCCGGACACTCAGTGGCAACTCATTCCACAGTCGTGGACCTGCAACAGAGAAAGCCCTGTCACCTCTGAGCTTACGACGGGTTTCTGGGACTGAGAGAAGCATCTGGTCCGCTGACCTCAGAGAGCGCGGTGGGACATATGGCTGCAGAAGATCAGTGAGATAGGATGGGGCGGAACTGTTCAGTGATTTAAAAACATACATTAGAATTTTGAAATGGATCCGAAGGTGAATGGGTAGCCAGTGCAGGGAGGCCAAAACTGGCGTGATGTGCTCTCTATAGCCTGTACCAGTTAAAAATCGGGCTGCAGCATTTTGGACCAGTTGTAGACGAGCAATGGAGGACTGACTGATTCCAAACAGAATTGAATTGTAGTAATCAAGCCTAGATGTTATGAAGGCGTGGATCACTGTCTCAAGGTTCTTTTTGGAGAGTATAGGCTTCAGCTTAGACAGCCGTCTCAGCTGAAAAAAACAGGATTTGACCATCATGTTTACGTGACTGTTGAGTTTTAAGGACGGGTCCATTATCACCCCCAGATTAGTGACCTTTTGTTTCTCTAGCGGGGCTAGAGAGAAAACGTCAATGTCATGGTTCATGAGTGAGCCACTGGGAATGAACAGCATGACTTCAGACTTCTTCTCATTGAAGCTTAAGAAGTTTAAAGCCATCCAGTCCCGGATGTCAGCCAGGCAGTCAAGAAGAGGCTGAATAGAGCGTGTGCCTCTGTGCCTCAGGGGGAAGTAAATTTGGCAATCATCGGCATAGAAATGAAAGGGTATGTCGTGTTTGCGGAAGATAGCACCTAGTGGCAGCAGGTATAAAGAAAAGAGAAGGGGACCGAGGATGGACCCCTGCGGTACCCCCCACTGGAGCGCTGTCGATGCCGAACTAAAATCTTTGATATTGACACAGAAGGATCTGTCAGAGAGGTAGGACCCAAACCATTTAAGGGCTGACCCTGTGATGCCCACCCACTGCTCCAGTCTAGAAATGAGGATGTTGTGGTCGATGGTGTCAAAAGCAGATGTAAGGTCCAATAGGACAAGCAGCACAGAATCACCTGCATCTGTGGATATGAAAATGTCATTAAAAACCTTCAGTAGAGCAGTTTCAGTGCTATGGAGAGATTTAAAGCCAGATTGGAATAACTCAAGGATAGCGTGATCCCCCAAAAACTGTTTCAACTGAGACTCCACAATTTTTTCCAGTAGTTTAGAGGTGAATGGGAGTCTGGAGACAGGCCGGAAGTTGGACATGACTGAGGGGTCAAGGTTAGGTTTTTTCAGGAGGGGCTGGACAGCAGCATGTTTAAAAGTCTTTGGCACCACACCTGAGGATAAACTGCTATTCAGAATAGCGAGGATAAAAGGACCCAGGGTAGGAAAAACTTCCTTTAGTAGTCGAGGGGGGACCACATCAAAGGGGGAACCAGATGGCTTCATGCTTCACATTACCTGCTCCAGAGAGGACAGAGAGATGGGCTCAAAGTGGTCAAACACAGCCACGCACTGAGATGGGATGGACAGATCATGAGCTGGCGGAGAAATGAGTGCCCGGGTGTTTGACACTTTTTCTAAAAAGAAATGGAGGAAGTTCTCACACAGCTCAGTTGAGGCTTCCAGAGGTGAAGGCTCACTGAGGTGTAGAACTGAGTTCAGGGTGGAGAAAAGAACTCGGGGGTTGTGGGAGTTGGAGACAATTAAATCAGAAAAGAATTTACATTTGGCAGCTTTAACGGTTTTCTGATAGTGACGCCAACTCTCCCTTAACATTTGAAAAGACACCTGGAGCCTGTCCTTCCTCCACTTTCTTTCAGCTTTGCGACACTGCCGCCTAACGGCTCGTGTGACGTCATTCAGCCAGGGCTCTGATTTAAGTTTCGTTTTTCTGGTTTTAAGGGGAGCAACACGGTCCAGAACATTTAAACAGGCAGAGTTGAACTGAGAGGTTAGCTCCTCAGTGGTAAGAGACACAGAGAGCTGATCGATCCTCTCAGCGTTAAAACCTTCATTAAAACGAGCAGCAGTGAAACGGTTAATGGAACGCGTACGTGCAGGAACGCACGTCATAGCAGTAGGACAAGGGGGGGGTGAAGTCAAACTATACAGGCATGTGATCTGAAAAAACATTGTCACCGATTTTCAAATTAGAAACAGAGACATCGCGTGTTAAAACAAGGTCCAGCATGTGACCGTGTTCCTGGGTGGGGCCGCTCACCTGCTGAGCTAAGCCAAAAGAGTCCAATAAATCTAGAAAGTCCTTCACTAAGGGCTTCTCCTGACAACACACATGCAAATTAAAGTCACCAATAAACAAAAAGTGATTGTATCTCTATGTGATATCAGCCAAAAAGTCAGAGAATTCATTTATGAAGTCCTTAGAACGAGGTGGGCGGTAGACGAGCGCGCACAGAACCGTAGGAGAGTGTCCAAGTTCAAAAACGCTCAGCTCAAAGCTGGCGCGGGACACCGGGATGGACAACTGTTTACAGGCCAAGTTTGCTTTAAAAACTGTTAATAATCCCCCCCGCGCCGACCTGATGGCCGCGGGGCATTGAAATATGGTGGTGATATATGGTGAAGAAGAAGACATCGCTGAAACCACGGAGCTCAAATGTTTACAGAGAAGTTGCTAAACTTCATCATAATTAATGACCAACCACTATCAGTTGTAGAAAACGAAGGATTTCACAGCTTGATACTTGCAGCCGAGATATAGTTTACTCTCCAGGAGATATTTATCAGTACAACAGTAAACAATCATAAAAAAACATACGATTTGAAAATTATATTAAAAACAAAAACAGCTACATTATAAAGTGATTGAAAATACTAAAAACAGGAACATGTCTGTTAGTTTATGCCATGAACTTAGGTCGTTTTCACACCAGATAGTCCGGTAGACTCGGTTCGTTTCGGGACCAATATTCATGACCTTTTGTTACATTTGAGCTGGTGCGTTTGCATTCACACTGCACTGTGCAGTCGAGCCAACTTGTTGAACCAACCTGTTGAACCAACCTGTTAAACCAACCTGTTCCCCCGCTCGCCTGTGGGGGCGCTGCACCAAGAACTACTGAAAGAAACAACACAAAAACCTCTGAAGACACGTCTTCTTCTTCTTCTGTAAATAAAAATAAAAACGAAGTGGCATCAAGTTTTAGCAGTTTTAGGAGTTATATTTTGTCATTTTTCAAAAATGGACTTAGCATGAGCAGAAGATGAGACAGAAGACCATGGAGAATATTGTTTTTCACACAAGGCAGCTGACGACTCCATATGAGGTCGGAGAAATGTGTGTTTGTTTGTCCTGTGGAGCGGGTCCGGTCTGTTTACATTCACACTGTACTGGAACCGCGCTGGAGTTCTCTTCTACCGGACCGAGACCTAGGTTTTAGCCCGGGCCAGAGTTCGCCTTTTTGTTCTGTGACAGAGTTCGATGGCGCGTTCACACCTCCCTAAACGAACCGGACTTTCATGGAAAACGAGCTAGAGTTCGATTAAAGTGGACTAAACAGGGCTGGTGTGAATTCACCCTTAGCAGGTGTTTGAAGCCATTTAACATTTAATTTTAATTCATTTATTTATTCATTTAAAAGAAATGAAATTTAAAAAAAATAATAAAGAAAACATTGAATGAAAAGAGTGCAGAAAGAAGAATTCTTATATCTGCCCCTTATTTAAAAAAATATAAAATAACTAAACAATCACTTAAATTAATCACTTTAATGTCCACTTTAAAACTAGGAATAAAAAGAAACATGTTTTGTGTTAGAATTTAATTCTAACTTTAAAACTTATCCAACATTAATACAACTTGCCTCAAGTTGCCTTTTTGGACATGCATGCGTATATTTGTACAAATTGTACTTGAGGGGAGATTATTACAGCGTCATAAAATCAATGATGATCATGATATTGGAACTGGATCGTATCGGTCGATATTCAGATTTAGGTATCGGATCGGAAGTAAAAAAAAAAAAAAGTAGATCAGTGCATCCCTATATTTTATGCTCCTGTTAGTATTTTGCCATGGTGTTATTTAGGGGTGCACCGATAAATCGGCCCCCATTTCCTTAATTTTGGGAAATCGGAAATCGGCCGATACTTGCATGAGAAACCAATTTTACCATTTCTTTTTTTAATTTTAACAACTGTCTGAACTTGATTTATATTTCAGAGTATTCATTTCAATTCAAAAATACTTTATTGATCCCAAAGGGAAATTATTTGTAGTTGTAACTCGTTATCCTCATTTCATTAAGAGATGTTATAGATACTGATGCTGCAGGCAGGAAGGATATCTTGTAAAGGTCCATCCCACAGTGGATCCTAAGAAACTGGCTGCAGATGCCGTCTGATCCGTCCACCCAGAGTCCCAGACTCAGCTGGCCTCTCGGTTCCCTCGGGCTGTAGGAGCGCCTGAATGCCAGGCAGAACTCCTCCCAGATGGCCACTCCTCTCAGCAGACTGCCAAGTTACTCATTGCTGCGTACAGCCAACTGTAGGTACTGAGGGACAATCCTGTCTTTCTGCTGTCATGTGCCGTGTTTCCTGCTAGTTCCAGGATCTCAGTGGTCAGGCACTCGAGCACAGCTGGCAGGTAGATGAGAATGCATCCACAGAACATCCTTTCAACTCATTTAAGATTTGGGGCTGTAGCTGAGATATTATTTGAGCTTTTGAGATGTTAATCAGCTGTTGGTTGTAGAAAACTGCCTTGTTGCCATGGTTACCATCATAACAAATGTTCAAAACTAAAAAAGTTTCAGTAAAAATCCTTCCAGCTGCTCAGCATCTGATACCAGAGAAAACAATCATCCAAAAAAAGTGATTTACATCCAGAAAAAGAGGAATTAAAATTTCCAAAAGCAAAATCTCAGAATGAAAGGAACAGAGCTGCTCCAACATGCAGCAACTTTGAGCGGCGCAATATTATTACCTCATGGCCAGTTAAAACAAGTTTGTATTGTTTCTAGGATATTGTTCAAGGGTATGTTTTTCAACAAAATAATATTGGAAATTGAAGGTGCATTGTGACCTTATAACACCTGATGGTGTTGCTTATAAAACAAAATCAGAATCGGCCACAATTGGAATTAGCAGGTCAGACTTTTTAGAAATTGGTGATCGGCCAGAAAACTGCAATCAGTGCACCCCTAGTGTTATTCAGATTATGTGTGTATGCAGAGTATGATAGTCACTTTGTACATGTTTTCTTATTCTCAGGTAAAGCATTGCAGTGTTATGATGGATCGTCTTTATGCTGATGACGAAGTTCAGAAAAAAGAACTTGAGGATAAAGAAGACATGATTCGTAAAGGTGGGAAACTTGGCTCCCGGATCCCTACTTTCCAGAAGCGACCGGTCAGCTCCAGCAGTCATATCACCGAGCTTCCTGTTCCCAAAGATAAGACAAGACAAGATATTCCTGTTCGTGTAGATCAGCCTTCTGAGAAAGCTACAAGTGAAAGTGTGGAGTATTTAAAGTCTAAACCAGCCAATGTTAGAGAAACTGCACTCCCCCTACCATCAGTTCGCATTCCCAAAGCCATCCCTGATTTTCCCTATGTGCCTGGCAGTGTGGAACAAGCTTCTGCAGCAGGTCACAGCTCTGTAAGTGCTGTACCTAAAGGGTGGAGTCTGTCTGAGACTGGTCAGAGTCTGCTTATGACTGCAAGCCCCAGGCCTGCTCTCAGACCACAGCAAGGCACAAGTACTACCCTTGAAGTTGAAGCAGGTAGCAACCCAGATGCACCTGAACACTATCTCCCACATGAGAGCGCCCTCAACCAGAAGCTCCAGGAACAGACGCAGTTTGTGTTCACTGCTAGCAGAGATGCAGAGAAGTCTGCAGGGATATTCGACTTCACTGAAGCTACCCAAGTGGAGGCCATCATTGACGAAGAACCACCATGGGAGACAGAGCCGATGAAGATGACTGAATGGAAAGATAGTCAGTCTTCATCAGATGCAGAGTGTGATGAGGACTTGGGAAGTGAAAAATCTGAGAGTGACAACACTGAGCATCATGAACCATTGACAAGTCTAAATCTTGAAGAGGAAAGAGCCAGTATGTCCATCTCTTTTGTGGCACCACAGGAACCTGCTAAAGTGAGCTCAATCAAGTCATCAAAGGTGAGTTATTTGTGTTTGTCACAGATATCATCCAGTGATATTGGTAAACTTGTTTTTCATAGTGGTTTCAGCTGCTTCTGTCATATATGAAAGAATGTCACCACACCCTGCAGACAGGAATGTGGCAGAGTTCTATTTCATCGTGGGGCTTGCCCTTTAAACCATGCCCACTTGTGGGTGTAACCCCACGCGCAGCACGCCAACACTGAAAAACCTCTAGTACACGCCCACCCACTGTGTGGGCCCCACCTCCGTCCGTATAAATAGGCTACGGACCCATCACTCTACTCCTCATTTTATTCAGCCAGCGAAGCAACACTTAGAAAAATAAGAAAACCAAGAACAGAAAAAGATGTTAGCGGACAGGATATGTCCGCTGCTCCGAACGGCACAGTCTGCCATCTGCCTCGGAGCAAAATACGCAAGTAGGCTCTCGTTTTTTCTTTATGAGTTCTTGGACGTTTCTGCCTTTCATTTAAGGAGTTAGCAAGCGCCCTCACTCTCCCCCTCTCGGTTAGAGGGCTGGAAACAGGACGGCCACTGACGAGTTGTTTTTCTCCCTTCTAGTGATCAGCACGCTCGTTCGTGTTCAGTCTGGCATTTTCAGGAGTGGCGAACGCTAGGCCTGGGGACCTTTCTAAAAAAAACTGTACCGTGTCGGTACCTTCACTTCGGTGTCGGTTCCTGGACGTTTCTTTTTTCGGTACCAATTTTGTAATTAATATTAATTCTAACAAGAATAAAATTATGTTACACATTACAGTACAAATTGTGAGTTTTATTTTTTAACTTTGGTATTTTTCTATTCCAAGCAGTTTTCTTACATAAAAGTAAACAAATAATTTCCAGTTCAAAAGACCAGTTACAAACCAGTGACACGTCAGTGTAATGTTCACTGCTACACACTGAGGACCTTTTCACTGAACAGTTTTTCTTCAGAAAAATCAACGTCCGCTTTCTCTGGACACAAACAAGCCCGCTCCTGGCTGATGGTGTCTCCAGCAGTAGAAAATGTTCACTCTGAGGGTGTGGATGATGCTTGTTGCACACACCTGGCTGTCAAGTTTGATAGCACTGACATATTGTCCCAGACATCCCACCACCAGATCACTGGATTCACTGAGGTTAGGGTTGATGCAGACTTCTGTACCTCTGTGTCTCTGCCTGAATCTTCTCTGTGGTTCTCTGGGATTTGGGGCTCTGATCATCTCCCTAATTGACATGAGGACACAACATCAACAATAACATGGTTGTGTTATTATTGCTCAAAAAACATTATCTAGGCTGAGAGATAAAAGCTTAACTGGTCAATAATATACTTTACCTCCACCATGCAGCCTCCACTGTAGATAAAGGCAGTAAACTTTTAACAACAAAGTTTGTGACTGTCCTGTGGCCCCCCGTCTCGCTTTTCTTTTGTCTGTCCTCCTCAGGGTCAGCGGCTTCTGTGAGGAGAACATTAACAAACAGTGAACATTAGGTGAACTGAGCATGCATCAGGATATTAGGTGAACTGTTTAAGCAGCTGACCGGATGGATGAGCACATGTTTACAAGCTAAGCTTTATTTGTTACTGTCACTCTTTAGTTAGCGTCTGAGTTTAGCTAGCTACGTAGATAAAATAAAGTTACACACTAATATATTAAAGTTGTCGTTACATGGATTCTAGTTTAATTCACCGCAATGCACGTGTTAAGCTGCAGTAACGTTAACAAACGTAAACTTACCAGCTGAAATCCCACATACAGCTCTGTCCTCGGAGTTCTTTGATGAAGAGGAGTCCGGTCGTGGAGATAATGAATCAGGCCGTTCAACACTCACAGGCTGACTTTAATGCTGAGAGGAGGAGGGGGCGGCTGTCTTTCTCTCTCCTTACAGAAAACACGGAGCAACTTTATGCTCGTAAATTGAAGCCGTTCAACAACACACGCGCTGCACACGTGAACCCCGTCTGTGGGCGTAACCAGCACCATAGACATACAGGTGTGTACGGCAGCTCTGTACAGCTCTGGGTGTAAACATGTAGTCTGTTTGTCATATGTCTGTGTTTTGCCTGCCAGCGTGCTGAAACCACGTGATGCATTACAGCCAATACCGAAACTTGACACAGAAAGAGTGACGTTTCAATCCATACACCGACCGACACAGTTCAGTCGGTGCTATAAAAGAACCTCGGTTCAGTATACAGCCCTAGTGAACGTTAGCCCTAGCTGTGCTGGAACCATTTGTCCCGGCCTAGACTCAGCAGGGCATTTAGCTGTCTCGCTGTCTGGTTACCGGGACTCAGCTTAACCTCGTGTCTAGTATGTCGGTATAATGTCGGGTGCAACTTTCCAACCGCTAAGATAAAGAACAATTGTTCTTCCTCTAGAGCCAAGCCTTTTGGCTGCTATTTTCTGGGGTCAGAGCGGCTCAGCATGCCAAGCGACGGCCGCCCACTCTCTTCTTTCCCCAATGACCAGCTGTCAGCTAGATTCACTGACGGTTTCAGTGCATGTCTCAGGATAATATAGCAGCCACATACTTATGCTAACGTTAGCACCCCACGCGCTGCTAGCGCCATGATCAGGCGACGCTCAGCTGCCTCCCCTCCTCTCTGCTGGTGAAGATTCTGTCATCCAGGACATGATAAATTCAAAAAATGTTCAATACAATACTCCCCTCCTCTCTTTCACATAAGCTGCAGAACCTGGTCACACAGCTCTTCTCTGCCAGAGGGAGCTCCAGGGGCATATCTAGCATGATTTCTTGGATGGATGTGCGTGTGATGGCAATGTTATTGAGAGTTTAAATGAATTCCCAACATCATTCTAAGAGCAGAGCCCTCTCACACTCAGGTCGTACGACACTGCTGTTTTTTCTCTCGCACTACCTGCACAAAGGGTAACAACAGTCCTTTAAACAGACGTTTTTAAAGGTGCCATGACCCACTGTAGTATGGGTGTATGATGGTAATGTTACTGGAAGTTTGAATAAAATTCCAACATCATTCTAAGTTCAGAATCCTCTCACAGTCAGGTCATATGACCCTGCTGTTTTTTTTTCTCTCTCACACACCCTGCACACAGAGGGTAAGACGTTTTAAAGGTGTTGTGACCCACTGTTTCCGCCTGCCATCTCCCCTGTCAATGGCAGTTGTTGCGGGTGCGGATGTGTTTTAAAAATTTTCTCAACCATCCAGATGAGATTAAGAAGGGACGTTTTTGTAAGGTCCTGTTAGTCCGGACGGACTATTCAGCCCGCATTTTACAGCTGGTCCCAGATTAGCTGCAACCCTCTTCGACAGGGATGTATGTCCTAGGAGCCACAGCCGCCACCATTCCCAGAGGACAGCCTCCTCGGCCCCCTCAGCAAACAAAGTCTGGCAGAGGTTAGCAACTGTTGTGTTCCTGGTCCAATCTGCCCCAAGAAACACGGAGAAGATAGCAAAAGAAATTATGTTTGGGTGCATGTGTGTGTGTAATTGTTATGTGAAGGTTTTGATTAAAATACAAACTTCACTCAGAGAGCAGAAGGTGAAATTTAAACAAGCGTTTTAAAATAAACCAACTTTCCACTCATCACACACAGTAACAATATGAGTCCATGGTGAGAACTCTTGCTCCCATGCATACTATTTTTCTTCCTCTTGTAGATGAACAGATGCTGAGATATATTCATCAATTAAAACGGATTCTTCATTTTTCTGGACTGAATAAAACGTGCATTGAATTTAATGAAATGTAAACGTGAGGCGTCATTTATCTTTGACCCATCAAAATGAATGTGGTCATTTATTTTACAGAATCAAAGTTTAACATCAAACATTTACATTAATTTGGCAAAATATGAAAATAACATAATTAACAGCTTTACAGGTAGTGAGAAACAATGCGGCGATTGTTTCCACTCTTCAGCAGAACAGCAGACATCAATGAAAACTGTACAATTATGATCAATTATCCACACGGCGGTGGATGAGCACTTTACACAGACATTTCTAAAATATCTGGAAGGATTTCTACTTGAGAGAAGAATTTAAAGATGGGAATGAAGTTTAAAGGGAGTAAAAGATGGTGTGTGAGGGGAAGTGTTG
>NC_056501.1:53543304-53547836 GCF_014905685.2 Nematolebias whitei | reverse complement strand
TTTGACCTTAGGCTTAGTTTTGACATCAGGTTAAGTTCACTACAGTCTCTCCCCTCATTCGGCTTCCTGCTCTCACCGGACGGTGAAAAAAGGATGAAGACGAGCCTTCTTATTAGTGTCGTTCGTTGTTACGCATTGGCTCAACTGACACGACCTCTCCATCTAGCCTCAGATGTGGGTCGGTGTGGGAGTGACAGTCAGCTTTTCGCTGCAAGCCCTCTATGGGTCCACACAGGTTTTTTCTCTCTGCATTCGATTGCAGGAGGGACCTGCTTCCTTCCACGCATGACAGCGGCTGCTCTTAGAGCACAGCTCGGCATGGCAGCATCTGTTTCGCATGACAAAATGAATGTAGCGCTTAATAACCAGGGGCCACATGTTGCAGTTGCAGGCACTTCTCCGAGGTTCAGCGGGGTTCTGGAAAACCGGTTAACACCTCCAGAACTGGATTGAATTTACAGACCAAGTTGAAAGAGCTTCTGAGAAAAGACATGTTTCCAAAGCTCCTCCCAGGAAGGAAGATTTTTTTTAAAATTCCCAATACTTTCTGGTTTTGAGAGAAAAAGCTTGACGATCCCCTCTCAGTTCATCATTTTTTCTGGGAGTGGACCAAAATTCAGTCACCATGACAGCTTGCCTGTTACACCAGAGGAGGGAATCCTTGACGCCATTGCCCAAATGAGTCCGGATCCACAAACCGGTGACTGACATTCACACGGCTGTTAAGGACGATATGAGCTGTTCACTTTGTTGTCCCACTAGGTCAGGGGTGGGCAAACTTTCAGACTCGTGGGCCACACTGAGTTCTAAAATTGGAGCTAAGATCCGGACCAGGAACAGATGGATGGAGTGTTTGTTTGATGTTACACCCCAGCGCAATAACAGCCGCCGGGACACTATTAATTATGGGCGATTCCACCTTCTGCACCACTCAAGCAGCCACTAAGTCAGGATTATATGATAGAACAGTGATTTTATTTACAATAGTGAAATTATTGACTTTGTGGAGTCTTATCAACTTCAGGCCCAAACAACAAACAAAACAAACCACTGTATTTTCTCTTACCTGAAGAAAAATCAAATGAGCCAAACCACAAGTCTCTTACCTCACTATGCTCATGGAATACAGGAGAAAAGTCTAAATAAAGTGTCAGCTCACCTCTACAAACTTCTCACTAAACGTTTTACAACTACAGGATCTAAAGCTGATGACAGGTCAGCTGTGGCAGGTTGGGAATGGAAGCAGACATCATCCTCCTGCAGCTCCTCTATGCAGCATCACAACAGAGTACCTGCACAATAATTCACACATTTTTGTCTTTCACTTTTTTTTTTGATAATTCACGCACAATTTAACAGTTTCACACACGCACACACAACACATGACTTACAACGATTCCTGATGGATGAAAAATGACATCCTGGTCAGGTTTTCCTTTCACTTTATCCTGGATTCTTGTCAGCAGCCCGTCGTGTTTTCCACTTAAATCTGGTGATCTGTCCGTTGTGACAACTTTACTCCACAGAAGCTTCATTCTCTCATGACAGCAGACGGTTATAAAAATCCTCTCTCCGTGTTTTCCTTTCAGAGACTCCAGGGTCAAAAACACCTCCATTATCTCAAAACACATGTTTGGTATGGCACTTATCAGGTGCTTGAGTTAACTGCACGTAATCAAGACAGAGGAATTAGTCAGATCATGTGTTAAGCATTTTTTTTTCTGGATATGAGCTCTTGGGTTCGGACAGATCCAGTGAGGCTTGGACTAGATCCAGCCTTGCCTTTAACCCACAAGTGGGCGTGGCTTAAAAGGCAAGCCCCACAATGAAATAGAACATAGATTACGTATTGTAACCTAACCACAGAGTCTATGAATTGTGGGTGAAGCCCTTTAAGCACTGGGCCTCACTGGCTCCCAAATGGCTGAATAAAAGCTAGCTATTTGGGAGTAGAACAATGGGTCTGTAGCCTATTTATAAGGATGGAGGTGAGGCCCACACAATGGTTGGGCGTGGACTAGAGTTTTTTCAGTGTTGGCGCGCTGTGTTTCCTTTCCACTGTCTCCACTGTGCTTGCTCAGGATGGGAGACTGCAACGAAGCCAAGATTCAACTTGTCTGCTGGATTCCTTAGATAGAGAACTTTACTAATTGGCTTTTATGTGAATGTTCCTGTAAAGTGCCCTGAGACAACTTTGTTGTGATTTGGCGCTATATAAATAAACTGAATTGAATTGAATTGAACTGTGTGCTGGGTTACACCCACAAGTGGGCGTGACTTAAAGGGCTTCACCCACAATTCATAGAATCTGTGGTTACAATACATAACCTACGTTATTACTGGAATTATGATTGTGATGCAGCCATTTATCCTTGAAGTAAATGTTATCCACCTTGTTTAACAGAGGTCAAGATGCTCGTCTTTTGCTCTTCTCTTCTTGCTCCTTCTGGGAGGATTTGGTCAGCATGTCTGGCACTATGGGCTCCCCATATCTGTGGCTCAGCTGATGGCTCATCTGGAGCTGCACTGGTTGGAGGGCCTCAGTTTGCTACCAGAACCTTGTAACACAGACTGTCGGCAAGTAATATCAACACAATGCTCCTCTTTCAGAGCAGAATGGCTTCAACAATAGACGTTGTTTTGTCACTAACCAGTATTAATCAAAAGTTGTGTAAGGACTCTGAAAGATAACCCAAGTTGTAACTTGAATCTCCTTCTCTGTCATTCAGAGTGCAGCTGGTGGAGAGCATCCCTATCGGTCTGTACCCGTCCTCTCTACCATCCAGTCCAAACATCGCAGACAGTTGGCTGCATCTGCTGGACAAGGCCAACAGCTCAGTCCAGATTGCTGCTTTTTACTTCACCCTTCGTGGCGGCGACATAGCAACTGCAGATTCCTCTGACTCTCAGGTCAGTACAGTGGCAGATCTAACTCTGCAATGATGAAATGTTGAGGAGTTCAGGAGATTTTTTATTATTGTATGCTTTCCAGGGAGGAGAAGTCTTTGAGCAGCTAAAGCAACTTGAATCTAAAGGTATCAAACTCCAGATTGCCGTCAACGCCCCTCAGACCTCAACCCAGGACACAGCAGAACTGGCATCAACAGGTGGGAATCATATTTCTGCTATACAGTAGTCCCTCATTTATCGCTGGGGATCCGTACCCTGAAGCCCCGCGATAAGTGAAAAACCAAAAAGTAAGAATAGTAGTACAAGTAGTAAGTAGTAGTTTATTTTTATATAAACTATTATTAAAAAATATGATATACATATATATATATATATATATATAAATATATATATATATATATTTATAAATATATATATATATATATATTTTTTTTTTGCCCTATAAGTCACTTTTTTTTTTTTTTTTTTGCATAATTTGCATACCTTGCGACTTATATGCCAAAGCGACGTGTTTATGGATTTTTTCACATATTTATAAACCAATTTTGGGCTGAGATATGAACGTTTTCATTCATTCTGACTGTAAATATTGAACAGTACCATTTTCAGCCGCTAGATGTCACTCGAGTAGTATGGCATGCCGTTGTCTAGAGATGGGGCCGATCCAATCCAGTATCCGTATCGGCCTCCGATACCAGCATAATTTACGTATCAGATTTTTCTGAATGCTTCGAACACGTTCCGGGGGAGACGGGGGAAATTGAGTCCGAGTGGGCCATGTTCCGTGCCTCTATTGTCGAAGCGGCTTATCAGAGCTGTGGCCGCAAGGTTGTCGTGCCTGTCGCGGCGGTAACCCTCAAACCCGGTGGTGGACACCGGCGGTGAGGGATGCCGTCAGGCTGAAGGAGGAGTCCAATCGGGTGTTTTTGGCCTGTGGGACCACGGAAGCAGCTGATGGGTACCGGCAGTCCAAGCGGCATGCGGCTCGGGTGGTCACTGAAGCAAAAACTCGTGCATGGGAAGAGTTCGGAGAGGCCATGGAGAATGACTTCCGTACGGCTTCGAGGCGATTCTGGTCCACCATCTGGCATCTCGGGCGGGAAAGCTGGATGAACCAGTCTTTGCCGTAATGTATTTTGGGGTTTAAAAGCCACTGGGACGTTATGTTTAGAAAATAAACGTCTCAGTTTCTCTGATACTCCCTCAACATATGGAATGATCACTGGTCTGGGTCTGGGTTCCTCCTTTTCACCTGTTGGCTGACTGGAGTCCTGTTTGGGTTTCTTCTCTGCTTTCAGGAAGGCCCAGTTAGGATATCCATATTGCTCTAGAGCCTGTCTTGTGTGGGATTTCTCCTTCTGCCTGGCTCCTGAGCTAGTGGGGACGCTGTCTGCTCTGTGATACAGAGTCCTGATGACTCCTAACTTGTTTGCAAACTGAGGTGTACCGCAAACCCACCCACACAGACCAGTATTTGCAGTTTGACTCCCATCACCCTTTGGAGCACAAGTTAGGAGTCATCAGGACTCTAGACCACAGAGCAGACAGCATCCCCACTAGCTCGGGAGCCAGGCAGAAGGAGAAATCCCACACAAGACAGGCTCTAGAGCAATGTGGATATC
>NC_056501.1:53537192-53543204 GCF_014905685.2 Nematolebias whitei | reverse complement strand
TATGTTGTTCAGTGTCAGGAGGGTGATCAGTCTTACATCGGGGAAACAAAACAGCCACTGGCCAAAAGGATGGCCCAGCACCGAAGATCAACATCATCAGGCCAGGACTCTGCGGTCTACACTCATCTCCAGGCCAGCGGTCACTCTTTCAGGGATGAAGATGTTCACATCCTGGACAGAGAGGAACGATGGTTTGAGAGAAGAGTAAAGGAGGCCATCTTTGTGAAAAGAAATCGTCCATCATTAAACAGGGGTGGAGGCCTCCGGGTTCAACTGTCCCCCTCTTACAATGCTGTGATTGCTAGTATCACTCAGCCCTCTGTGAACAGTAAACAGCCATCAGGTGCTAATGATCCATCGTTAGGCTGATGGTCCTTCTTGAGCATGTGAGCAGCTGGTTTTGGTTGTCAGCAGCAAACTGGTTGATCCACTCTGAGACAGTGCTATTTAAGAGACTGAGCTGAATACAGCTCCTCAGACTGAGGAAGTCTCTCTGATGAGAGACGAAACGTTGCTCCATTTTTTTGTTGTTTTGCTTTTTTGAATGTCCAGAGGACCAGATTTAACTTTTTTAGTTGGACATCTTTAACTTCACGCAGACTCTCCCACTGGTACATTTTCATCTTTAAATCACTTCTTGGTCTGCTGCCTTCATACATCTCCTCCTACATGTCTCTGTGTGAGTGCAGCTACAGCGTGCGCTCTCAGGACATTATTACCTGCAGTGTTCCTTCAATGAGGACTGAACTAGACAAAAGGGCCTTCTCCTACTCCGCTCCCGTTTCCTGGAATATCTTATAAAAAGATTTGAAGCTCTCGACCTTGACCTCTCTAAGTGACTTTAAGAATCTGTTGGACTCCTGGCAGGGTCCAATGCAGACATGGTCCTGTTTTTAGTTTTCTACTTTCGCCTTAGAATCTAGCTGTTTTTTTGTTTCCTTTTTCTTTTAGCCATCCTATTTGTAAAAAATAAATAAATTAATTAATTTAAAAAAAAACCTGCAGTATGACTTTTTATAATTGTTCATTGTTGTTGCTGTTGTCCATTGTTGTCATCTTTCTTTGTTGAAATCAGGTCTCTCTTGTAAATGAGTCCTCGAGGCTCAATCGGATTTACCTGTCTAAATAAATGTTGAATGAATATAAAATCAATGATCATGATATCGGAACTGGATCGGTATCGGCTGATATTCAGACTTAGGTATCGGGATCGGATCGGAAGTAAAAAAAAAAGTGGATCGGTGCATCCCTAGTTGTGTCATGTAATAGGTAAAAGTGGCTATTAATGACACAATCGGTTTGCCATAGGCTGCCACCTTCGTCTAGCTCGCTTGGTGCAACCGTCAAATCAGCTTCATTTCGCTGCACCGCCCTGGCGAAATGCAACTAATTTGACCATTGCAGTGCATTTATTAAGTAAAAGTTCAACTGAGACACACCTTTGCTATAATTTCGAGCAAACAAATAATTGTTTTAGGTGTTTATCTTGTTAAATTTCGAAGAAATGCACAGTGTTCCTCCTTCCTTGTTTCCTCCCTGTCTGCACGGTCCCGGAGCGTCGAGGCGATGAATACTTTTGAAATGCAGCTGATTTGACCGTTAAAGTCCTTTTATTAAGTAAAAGTTAGACTGAGACACACCTTTACTGTAATTTAGAGCAAACAAATAATTGTTTTTAAGTGAATATCTTGTTAAATTCTTGTTAAAGTCCTCCGTTGCATGCTTCCGCGGCCGCCGTTTGGCAGCCAGTCGATTTTTGGCACAACACCGGCCCACATTTCCAGGTTGTCAGCGGTGACAAGAAAGAAATGCGAAACGTCAGCAGTGACACATAATAGATGTGACGTATACGGCGAAGCAATGTATTTATGGATTTTTCCACTTTATTGGACATTTTGGACTGATGTGACTTATAGGGTGGTGCAACACATACGGCAGAAAATACGGTATATAAAGGTGTTTTAAACCCTTCTCACACTCTTGCAATATGCTAAACAATGTTTCTAAACTCTAAACGCACTAAAAGAGCACAGAATGTCATGATTTCAGCTCTCTGCCTCTGCTGCTCTCTGCCAGTGCTCTTGGCCACGCCCACTTCTCCACTCCAGAGTGGAGATCATGACGCACTGTAGGAGGAAGCCTCTCTTTCAGCTGTTGACTGCACACAATTCAGGAAGAGGGTTTTTCTACAGCTATGGGCTGCACACAAGTGCAGCAGGTGCTAAATAATTTAAAATAATGTATTTTAAATAAAAATTCCATGTCGATCGTGCAGCTCATCCATCAATCAGCCAATTGTGTGTCATGACTCATGTCCAATCTTACTTTGAAAAACCACGATAGTGTGAGTCCGCAAAAAACGAACTGCAAAGTAGAGAGGGACTACTGTACATACAGTGTGTTGTATTTTTGAATAAAATATACAGAAATGTGGGAAATCTCTGATTCATTCTGTTGTTTTGCAGGTGCACAAGTCAGAGAGGTGGACCTCAGTGCTGTGACTGGAGGTATCGTGCACACCAAGCTGTGGGTGATTGACCAGAAGCACTTCTACATAGGAAGTGCTAACATGGACTGGCGCTCTCTGAGTCAGGTATAGCAACTTTTTGTAGACAAATCAGAGGAAAAAACAGATTTTTATACACATCACAATTAAGATTTTATTGACTAAACAGATTTTTATCAGATTTAACAAAATTTAAGAGGCACCACTTCCACTTTAAAGGGGTATTTTGGCCATTTTAAACGTAATTAACTTACCTGTTGTAAATATCTTCTTTAATGGCATCATTTTGAACAGAGTTTACGTCTGACTGGAACGATGAGCTAACAACCATCAACAATCTCAAAAATGTCACAGCTCTTCCTGTCAGCCCTCTTCAGTCCAGTCAGTTTAGAATATTAATTGGTCTTCCAGCTGTTCGTTATATGCTCAATTTCCTTTTTCCAGCCACTTATTGCTACTTGTCCCAACTTTTTTGGGATTTGCTGACACTGTGAAATTTTGAATCAACATATTTTTCCTTTAAAATGTTACATTTACTCAGATTAAACTTTTGATCTGTCATCTATGTTATATTACGAATAAAATATAGACATTTGCCATCTCCACATCATTGCATTCAGTTTTTATTCACAATTTGTTTAGTGTCCCAACTTTTTTGGAATCCAGTTTGTGTGTGTATATATATATATATATATATATATATATATATATTGTAGAGATATATTGTAGAGGAACATATACTGAGATATATTCATAAATTAAACGGATTCATTCATTTTTCTGGACTGAATAATATCGTGCATTGAATTTAATTAAATGTAACGTGAGGCGTTAATTTTCTTTGACCCATCAAATGAATGGGGTCATTTATTAACAGAATCAAAGTTTAACATCAAACATTTACATTAATTTGGCAAAATTGAAAACAACAACAGCTTAATTAATCAGCTTTACAAACAGGAAAACCATACGGCCATGGTTTTCCGTTGCTTCACAACAGACATTTCTGAAAATATCTGGATTGATTTCTGGCAGATAGAAGAGTTTTAAAGATGGGAAAATGAAGTTTAGAGGGAGGGAGATGGTGTGTGAGGGAAAGTGTTGAACAGAACGGCACCCTCCATTCGAACCCAGCTTTCCTCGGTACGCTTCGGTAGTAAACTCGACTCGTTACCTCTCTGACGATGAATCAGCGGATACGAAGTTCCAGTTAACGCTACCAGTCCAGCGTCTCCGTAGGATGGCAGAGAACCGTCCGGAGTGGTGGCGGTACTTCATCAACAACAGTTCACCTCACGAGTGGACTCACATGAGTGGAGTCCTTCAGAAGTTCCACTCAGATGTGGAAGATTGCATAATTCCCACGAGACTCGGACGAACTCCGGATCATGTCTGGAACTCCTGTTCTCCCCAGCACTTTTTGTGTTCGGTTTGCTCTCCGAACCGAACTCGACCGGGCTCGACTGAACGAACTGGTTTGAACTAGGAAGTGTCGACATTTAAAGAGTTCTATTTCCGGTTCATTTGGGAAGTTCCTGATTGGCTGAAATAGCTAATCAGGGGTGTGTTTTTGTGACGTAAGAGGTCACTAGAAGTCAGAAAAACAGAAAAATGTTTTGGAACAGACTGGAAATGTTTTAGAGACAGACGAGAGAAATGTTTAGACGAGTTGGGGGAAAACAGGTGCCAGCTTCTCTATATTACGTCTGAGAGGATTTAAAAACATGACAGTTCGTTCCAACAACTTGTTTTGCGTTTGACTCCGACATTTGACCGACATCACAACTTGCTCATTTCAGACAGAAGATCAGAAAACGCATGAATTACTCCGTAACACATTCCAATTTGATTTCCACTTTGAATGAGGATTAAAAAACACTAATATTGTTTCACAGTTGAATTAAAATGAGTAGTTCACTTCAACATTTAAAAATGGTTTGAACTAAACACACTTTGATTATCAAACATTTGTAAAATAGTAATGATAATAAAACAGAGAGTGTTCTTTCAATTGATCAGTGCAGGACACTTAGAAAGTCTCTGGATGAACTTAATCTTGTGTTTCTGGACCCAAATCAATGAAATACAGTTCTTGTCCCAGGAAGGCCAGATTTGACCTGAGGCTTAGTTCACTACAGTCCCCCCTTTGGAAATCATCGCCTGTCCATGAGGATGAATTCCAACATGAACTTACGCCTTCGAAAGTCCCTGGTCTTGATGTAATCCAGCAAGGAAAACAAAAGTCAAAGGATGTAATCCACAATGTTTTTGGTAATTCCATTGTGTTGATGGTAATTCCATAATGTTGTTGGTAATTCCATTGTAGCAATGCTTTAACCCCTTGGAAACAGAGTCTGTAATCCATTGGAAAAGTCATATAATCCACAACGGTAAATCCACAACGAATGGAGGTGTTGATTGATCAGCATACAGAGGGGTTCCCTTGGATTGAACTGAAGATGCGGCTACTGGATGAAGATTGGAGACCAACGTCAGGATTGCAGGTCTCCTCCAGCGAAGGTCGTCTCTGGGCGACGTCCAGGGTGCCGTTCTGGTTCAATGTGTCATGCAATTATGTGGTTTAAGGTGGGCTTATGAAGGGGATTTTACATAAGGCCTTAACCTATATGCAGCTGGTGTGTAAGCTATTATGATTGGGAACAGCTACAGCTACCAGTTAAGGGGTGGAACATGCTGAAAAGGGTAGTAATAGGGATTTATACCTATAGAAGGGTGTTCCAAACTATTTTTCCATTCCTAACTTGGTTTAAGTTAGCTTTACATGGCAAAATATAGTTTGGTTCCATTGTCTGTTGTCTTTTAGACGAACGACTTGAGATTGGGTGTTTGGTTTCCCCATAAATGTTTTGGAAGTCTATGGCGAGACTCATCAAAAAGAATTAGCTATCCCCCCGAATAGAATTGTTCGAGTAGGTTCGGCTTAAGCGTTGTGAGACCAATGTAGATTATGGTACTTAAGGTAGCATTAATCTACATTAACTTCCGCAAAGATTACATTTTAACAAATGAACTGCATGTTGGCATAGTTAAAGGCCTCTTAGTCTCTAACTCAACTACACACAAAATTCATTCTTGTTTGGGGTGTTCAGAAACAATACCAAAAACCAATTAAACGATGTCTCAACACCGACAAAACAGTGACTAAGCAACCAGTTAAACAACGTTTCAACATTGACAAAAGCAGTGATTAAGCAACTAGAAAACAACGTTTCGGTGCGTCACTCACTCTGAATGTCAGATTTGATCACGTTATCACGTCTGGTAACATTACCCTAACTGGCGTCACCCCCCTTCGGTCATGGGAGACCGCGAACACGGGTGAGGACGTCGCTCCATGAGCTAAAGTTAGGCTGTCCTTGAGTAGTTTTAACTGTTTGCGCAGCTGAAAGAGGACTTTAAGGTCTGGATTGGAATCCAGTTCGCCTTTCGATGGAGTGCATTTGTCTGGGTCAGTCAGATACAGTATCATCGAGTCAATTGCAGGA
>NC_056501.1:53530365-53537092 GCF_014905685.2 Nematolebias whitei | reverse complement strand
CCCATCAAATGAATGCGGTCATTTATTTTCAGAATCAAAGTTTAACATCAAACATTTACATTAATTTGGCAAAACATGAAAATAATAACAGACAAGTTTCACAGATAATGAGCTTCAATCACGCGGCGGTGATTGAGGACTTTGCTTCAGATATTTCTAAAATATCTGTACTGATTTTATGAGAAAGCAGAGTTTAAGATGGAGATTTATCTTACAGAGAGATATGTGAGGGAATTAATCTGTTATGACCAGAACGTGCACGCTCCATCAGATCTCAGCTTGCTTCCGGTACACTTTAGTCGAAGAAGAAACTGTTACCTGGTTGACGATGACTCAATGTCGGTATAGAATCCTTCAGACTCTTTCAGCGCCTCCGTTGAGAGCAGCTGAAATCCTTCGAGAGTCGTGCGTGGTGTTCAAACAGAAATTATAATTCCAAAACGTCTCTGGATCATCCTGAACGCGTCTGCATCCAAGAGCTCTAACTCCATCACTCTGTGCGCTCTCTAGTTGAACTCATTTCTGAGTGCAGCAACACAGCAACCAACAAACTCCAGCAACTCAGCGTCTCAGCTTCTTGCAACTCCTTCAACTCTAACATGAACTGGGAAGTTGCCACATTTTAAATGGGTCGACTTCCGGTCATTTGAGAGCTTTTGATTGGTCGATGGACCAGGAATAGAGGTGTGGTTTGTGATGTAAGATGTTATCATAAGTCAAGGATTGTTTTAGTGACAACAGAAAGATTATTGTAGGACTTCAGACTTCGTGGAGTCTCACACTTATTATCTTCTGAAAAAGTTTAAACATGACATTTTTCTCGGTAAACATTTTAGTTGACCGAAAACCGACCTTTAACATACTTACAAACTTGGCTCATTTCAGACAGAAAATCAAGAAAAGCATATTAACCTGATTTCTTCTTTGAATGAGGAATAAAAATCATTACTTACTGTTTATGTAAAATAAAAATGAGTAGTTCTCTTCAACCTGTAAACATTGAGTGAACTAACACAATTTGATTATCAAACATTTGTAAAACAGTGATGATTATAAAAATTGTCTTTTCTGCTTGATTAATTCAAGAAAGAGAGTCACCAGATGGCTCAAACTGTATTCCTGGATGCAGATCAATGAAATAACAGTCTCTGTCCATCTGATAGATTTGAGGTCATCAGGGTCAGATCAGGGTCAGATCAGGTTCACTACACGATCGTATGTTTCACTACTGTGGACATCTGCTGGTGTTTACTGACTGTAAGAACAGTCACATGTTAGATACCCGGCGATATTGTCTACAGTGATGAGAAGCTACACGAAGCTACACACCAATTATGTCAGTTTGGGGTTTTTTTGGCCGGTGTTCTGTCCATTCAGCATACATGTGATGGTATCATACATTTAGTTAATACGCATGCGCGCACATGCACATTTTACAATAAGCCTGTGACGTTCAGAGGAGCCGTATGATCATCCTACACTGTAAGATACAACAGAAAGTAAGTTAGTAAATTGTTTTGGTGCAAAGTACACATGGTATTATTGTGTATTTACACAATTTACAGTGTGCAATGCATTTCCTGAACCGTAAGTAAATCGTTTTGGTGACGCTTTGCGTGTAATATGTGCTCGACTTCAGGTGGAGCGAAAACTGTTTGTTTATGTGCGAACTGTGCAAGTGAAGTTAGTCGGAGCTTGATATTTTAACAATATAAGGATAATATAATCAATCTGCTGCCTTAACTGTTAACTCAGGGTGTAATACAGCTGTTAAACTGTAAAGTCAGGGTGTCATACAGCTGTTAAACTGTAAAGTCAGGGTGTCATACAGCTGTTAAACTGTAAAGTCAGGGTGTCATACAGCTGTTAAACTGTAAAGCCAGGGTGTCATACAGCTGTTAATAAATGGTAAATTGACTACTTATACAGCGCCTTTCTATCTTATGTCAAGATACTCAAAGCTCTTTACAACAATCTGTGCCTCATTTACCCATTCATACAGCTCTATACTAGATCTCTACAAAGCTAATTGAACAAATCATTCTAGAGACTAATCAGTGCTTTAGATCACATGCATACACTGATGGGACACACATCAGAGGCTATGAGGGGTTCAGTGTCTTGCCCAGGGACACTTCAGCATGTGACTGCTGGTGGATTTGAACCCCCATCTCTTGCATTGGAGGACAACTGCTCTAACCACTCAGCCACAGCTGCCCTCCAAAGTATGTGATGATCTGACAGGTTAACTGCTATCTCATGGTGTAATATGACTAATTAAATACAAGTAGAAGCGTATGGTGATCTCACAGCGGATAGATGCAGCCGTCAGTTTGCGCTACGCATATGGCGATCTGATGATGTATGCTGGCCGAACAAAACGTGGCTGTAGTCGCAGTTATTTTTGTTGTTGTTTTTTTTTTTTGCCGGCCAGTCAGTCTGTCCACATTCCTACTGTATCTAACATTTGACTGGGATGTTTGATATGACATAAAATTCATATCCCAGCGATATCTACCGGTAGTATATTGTGATGAGAAGCTACACAAAGCTACATGCTAACTACGGCCAGCTAGCTTCTCTCGAAGAAAAGAGACTTTCACCATTTATGCAATTTTCAACAAAAAAAAAAACCCGTAACAGTAAATATCGCTTTTTACTTACTTCCACAGATAAATTTTACCTCGAGGAGATGACGCCCTGCCCGGCTTTAACGCTCCGGTGGAGAGGACCCGGGTAGACCGGCGGAGCTCCATCTAGCTCGCTCTGAATTTTGTCGTCGGCCAGCAAGCACAAAAAAAAAAACGGCCAGCACTTCAGCATTAGACCACGGTGTTGTCATTATTGTTTTAAAAGCTTTAAAATAGGTCCAGCTGCTACTCCGGGTCTGAGAAATTGCAAATAACGGATCGGTGTTTTGAAAATTTTCTGAAAGATCCATTGACTCCTCCCCCTGACCAATCAGTGACCGACAGTGCGCTGACGTCACATCTGGACCCAACAAGAACCAGACCTGGGACCCCAGAGAAGCAGGTCCCAAAAATCGGGTGGGTTCCACCGCTGAAGGCACCGTGGATAAACCACACAATCGGCCTGAACTAGTTACATAGGAACCCGAAAAGGCCCTGTGGATAAGGGGCTTTAGACGTTCAAGAGTGGATCCAGTGGAGTGACCCTGTCTTACTCAATCAGAAAATATAACTGAGTATCATCAGCAAAGCAATGAAATATATATGTATGTATGTTTTTGAACCAGCGACCTTCTCACTGAGAGGCAACGGCTCTATCAACTGATCCACCGTGCTATCACCACCTCTATCATTTGAGGAAACTCTGCTTTCCAGGTTTTTTATTGCTTAAAAGTACATCTTCCTCACACGACTTGGGTTACCAGCCTTGGTCACTATAGGTACCTGTAAATGCCCGGTGGTGGATAAAATTGCTCTCCACTGTCCAAGATCTGTCACTCAGCCCTGACATATACAAGCAAAGACAAACAAAAAACAACTACTTTCATTCTGATAATATACAATGTAACTCCTGCCCACTTAAATATCTGGTACCAAAAACTAGGGATGGAGCCGATCCAGTATCGGTATCGGGCTCCGATACCAGCATAATTTACATATCGGATTTTTTCGATCCACCGGACGATATTTCTGATCCAAGATGCATGTTGGCTTCAAACTATTGAATGGATTTCCTGAACGGAGGCATGTCTCATGAACCCAGAGTAAGAAGACCCGCCTCACATTCAGGAAATCCAGTTCATAGTTTGCAGCCAGCTACAACGTGCAATAGCACTGTGGCTAACAGCTAACAAACTTTTCATCTAAACATGTCGCTGTGTGGAAGTATTTTACACTAAACATCACAAAACAAGACAGCACCGTGCAATGTCCGCAGAGCCATAGCACCACGTTAAACCGCGGTAAAGTTAGTTTTACGTTGGACATTCGAGCTCCGGGTCTTCAGCGGTATGTTATTTTCGTTCAGTCCGAGAAGACAGTCTGATTTTGGTCAGCCGCGCTCAGTCTGCCCGTCTCGGAGGAGGGGCAGACTGAGCGCGGATGACTAAAATCAGACTGTCTTCTCGGACTGAACGTGAACAACACACCGCTGAAGCCCCGGAGCTCGAATGTTTACAGAGAAGTTGCTAAAATTCATCATAATTAATGACCAACCACTATCAGTTGTAGAAAATGAAGGATTTCGCAGCTTGATACTTGCAGACAAGATATAGTTTACCCTCCAGGAGATATTTTTCAGTACAACAGTAGACAATCATAAAAAAGCATATGAATTGAAAAATACAAGAAAATTATATATATAAAAAATGAAACAAAAACAGCTACATTATAAACCGATGTAAAATACTAAAAACAGGAACATGTTGGTTTATGCCATGAACTTAGCAGGTGTTTGAAGCCATCTAATCACTTTAATATCCACTTTAAAACTAGGAATAAAAAACATGTTTTGTGTTAGCAGGATTTAATTCTAACTTTGAAACTTATCCAACATTAATAAAACTTACCTCAAGTTGCCTTTTTGGACATGCATATATTTATACAAATTGTACTTGCCTATAGAGAGGAGATTATTACAGCCTCATATAAAATCTATAATGATGATGATATCTGGACGGTATCGGTATCGGCCGATATACAAATTTAGGTATCGGATCGGAAGTTAAAACATGTGGATCGGTGCATCCCTACCAAAAACATTAAGGTTAATTTGCATTCTACGTTCAATTCCAGTCCAGAAAGTCACTTTTCTCAAAAACTACAAACATTCGCTCTTTAAATCCCTCGGCAGAATGGGACATTGGGGTACCGCTTGAATTAGTATGTAAAATATCTGTATTGTTTATTAAATTCACAATTCCTGGCAAATACGGTACTGCCATATGGCATTGTTATTATTGGTATTTCAGCTGTTTTGTTTTAAGTAGAGAAAAATAAATCACTGATTTGCCATAAATGCACAACAAAAGTAATTTGTGTCAATTCCATTAGATCAAGTAGAAGAAAATTGTGAAATCACAATTTTTGTTCTACACCAACACATCTAAAGAAGTCCAAAAATGTGAATGATTCAATAGCTACAGTAAAAGCGAAGCACCTGCAGACCAGAATAATAACCTATTAAATGAAATAGTTTTGTTACATCTGTTCTTTTTGTTCCCACCAATAATACTGTGTATAGGTAATCATTGACTGGTTACCACTTGGTTGTAACTTAAATGATCCCATTACGGTAGTTCTTTATCTTATGTCAAAGCGAAGTCTTTAAACTAGATAGCTGATTTTTCTTAACAGTAACCGGTTGTAAGTTTTCCCCATTAAATGTTTTTCATGTTAAAGGCTTTGGCTTGAATTAATCCCTCTGTAGCTGCAGCTGTTACTGAAGTACTGCTTTCTTTCCAAAAGGTGAAGGAGGTGGGTCTGTCAGTGGAGGACTGCAGCTGCCTGGCTCAGGATGTCTTTCGGATCTTTGGTGTGTACTGGAGCATCGGGGGAGCGACAAAGGGCTCTCTTCCGCTGTTCTGGCCAGCCCGACTCTCTGCATTGTCTAGTGCAGACAAACCTCTACAGCTAAAGTTCAACGGAGTTCCTGCTCAGGTCTACCTTTCTGTAAGTTTAACATCACTCAGGTGGTGCTTTGCTACCGTCTCAACTCTCATTGGTTCCGCACGACACCGTACCAGTTAAGGGCCTGCCCATTGCTGATAACCACTAGTAATGCGTGATATATATGGTACATGGTAGAAACGATAGACATTTAGCTTATGGTAGAGATCTGTATTCTACCGGCTAACCGCAGTAATGCTGTGTCTGATGTAAAATCAGAGTTGTCAGATTTAACAGTTACGTTTTTTTTTTTTAACTGCATAAATGGTGTTAAAGCCCGTTTTCTTCAAGAGCTAAGTAGCAAAGCTACATGCTAACTAGGGCTGGCTTGCCGTACTGTTGCCGTATTCGGACGCATGCACAAAACGCTGTGTTATGTCAAAAGTTAAAGTAAGCATTGGTCAGCTTTAGAGTGCATTTGTGCTAAATAAAAAGGGTTAAACCTGCTCTCTGATCTGTAAAAGAACGCTGTGTTGTGTGATTTTACTGCGAGACCCTCTCTGGTCAAAGCCACAGAGGAAACTGGTCGCCATTTTGTGTCAGCTCTCTTTAAAGCGGAAGGAGACGCCCACTGAAGGAACCCCTCCTTTGCTTTTGAAGCCAAACCTTTGTCTGTCAGAAACTGACCCACTGGACAGGTGGAGACGGTACCAGGCTCATTTTCCAAGAATGGTATGGTATAAAGTTTATTCATTTTAAAAAAGTACAAAACAATTCCATAACAATATAAAAAAGATACAAAAGATTTAAAATGAAAGGCAGCAGAAAGAAGAAAAAATCTTATTTTATCTGCCCCTTTTTTCAAACAATTATTTCAATCATAATAATTTTCAAGTAACAGAACAAAATGAATAACTTTTTAATTTTTCTAATTCTAATACAAAACACACACTAAGCTACTTCATATACAGGTCCTTCTCAAAAAATTAGCATATTGTGATAAAGGTCATTATTTTCCATAATGTAATGATAAAAATGAAACTTTCATTTATTTCAGATTCATTGCACACCAACTGAAATATTTCAGGTCTTTAATTGTTTTAATACTGATGATTATGGCATACAGCTCATGAAAACCCAAAATGCCTGTC
>NC_056501.1:53522319-53530265 GCF_014905685.2 Nematolebias whitei | reverse complement strand
ATATTTCATCCCACCAATGAAAGACAAGTGTTTTTAATACAAAAAACACCAACCTTCAAATAATCATGTTCAGTTATGCACTCAATACTTGGTCAGGAATCCTTTTGCATGAATGACTGCTTCAATGCGGCGTGGCATGGAGGCAATCAGCCTGTGGCACTGCTGAGGTGTTATGGAGGCCCAGGATGCTTCGATAGCGGCCTTAAGCTCATCCAGAGTGTTGGGTCTTGCGTCTCTCAACTTTCTCTTCACAATATCCCACAGGTTCTCTATGGGGTTCAGGTCAGGAGAGTTGGCAGGCCAATTGAGCACAGTAATACCA
Source organism: Nematolebias whitei (assembly GCF_014905685.2). Classification (NCBI taxonomy): domain Eukaryota; kingdom Metazoa; phylum Chordata; class Actinopteri; order Cyprinodontiformes; family Rivulidae; genus Nematolebias; species Nematolebias whitei. Next base: position 53,529,943 of record NC_056501.1, on the reverse strand, counting down.
TGGTCAGTAAACCATTTACCAGTGGTTTTGGCACTGTGAGCAGGTGCCAGGTCGTGCTGAAAAATGAAATCTTCATCTCCATAAAGCTTTTCAGCAGATGGAAGCATGAAGTGCTCCAAAACCTCCTGATAGCTAGCTGCATTGACCCTGCCCTTGATAAAACACAGTGGACCAACACCAGCAGCTGACATGGCACCCCAGACCATCACTGACTGTGGGTGCTTCACACTGGACTTCTGGCATTTTGGCATTTCCTTCTCCCCAGTCTTCCTCCAGACTCTGGCACCTTGATTTCCAAATTACATGCAAAATTTGCTTTCATCCAAAAAAAGTACTTTGGACCACTGAGCAACAGTCCAGTGCTACTTCTCTGTAGCCCAGGTCAGGCGCTTCTGACGCAGTCTCTTGTTCAAGAGTGGCTTGACCTGGGGAATGTGGCACCTGTAGCCCATTTCCTGCACACGCCTGTGCACGGTGGCTCTGGATGTTTCTACTCCAGACTCAGTCCACTGCTTCTGCAGGTCCCCCAAGGTCTGGAATCGGCCCTTCTCCACAATCCTCCTCAGGGTCCGGCCACCTCTTCTCGTTGTGCAGCATTTTCTGCCACACTTTTCCCTTCCCACAGATTTCCCACTGAGGTGCCTTGATACAGCACTCTGGGAACAGCCTATTGGTTCAGCAATTTCTTTCTGTGTCTTATCCTCTTGCTTGAGGGTGTCAATGATGGCCTTCTGGACAGCAGTCAGGTCGGCAGTCTTACCCATGATTGCGGTTTTGAGTAATGAACAAGGCTGGGAGTTTTTAAAAGCCTCAGGAATCTTTTGCAGGTGTTTAGAGTTACGTCGTTGATTCAGATGGTTAGGTTAATAGCTTGTTTAGAGAACCTTTTCATGATATGCTAATTTTTTGAGACAGGCATTTTGGGTTTTCATGAGCTGTATGCCATAATCATCAGTATTAAAACAATTAAAGACCTGAAATATTTCAGTTGGTGTGCAATGAATCTGAAATATATGAAAGTTTCATTTTTATCATTACATTATGGAAAATAATGACCTTTATCACAATATGCTAATTTTTTGAGAAGGACCTGTATACTTTTTTAACAATCCAGCTTTGATCTTTTTCTTAAATGTGCACATTGACTTGGCATTTTTAACATCACTCTCTAGAATTCAAAAAGCGTTCAATACAAAAACAACTGGACTTTATTTGTAACAGAAGACGTTTCACTCCTCATCTGAGGAGCTTTCTCAATTCAAAGAGCAGAGAGTGAGAGATACGGGTTATAAGGCTGAGTGAGATAAGACACACACACACACATAAGACCACCACTTATTTCAAGTTCAATGACAGTTTTTACAGACAGAAGCACGGCTGTGCCATGGGATCTCCAGTGTCACCCATTGTTGCCAATCTCTACATGGAGGAAGTGGAACAGAGAGCCCTAAACTCCTTTGAGGGAACAACGCCAAGCCATTGGTTCCGTTATGTGGATGACACCTGGGTCAAAATCCAAGCCAAGGAAATAGAAGCGTTCACCAAACACATTAACTCGGTCGATAACAACATCAAGTTCACCAGAGAGGATGCAAACGACAACAAGCTGCCTTTTTTGGACTGTTTGGTTCAGATGGAGAGAGAGGACAGCCTCAACATTGAAGTTTATAGAAAACCAACCCACACAGACCAGTATCTTCTGTTTGACTCCCACCATCCACTGGAACACAAACTCTCTGTCATCAGAACTTTACAACATCGGGCCGAACGCATCCCCACGAAGACAGAAGGGAAGGAAAAGGAACAGAAACACATTCAAGAAGCTCTTCAAACATGTGGATATCCTAACTGGGCTTTTGTCAAGTCAGCGAGGAAATCTACAAAACACACTAATAAACAGAAAAAGGAGAACAGCATCCCTTATGTTGCTGGAGTATCAGAGAAATTCAGAAGGATCTTCAACAAACACAACATCCCAGTACATTTCAAACCCAGCAGGACTCTCAGACAGAGGCTGGTCCACCCTAAGGACAAGACACCCATACACAAACAGAGTGGTGTAGTGTATGTGGTCCAGTGCAGCGAGGACTGTCCAGACCTCTACATTGGAGAAACTAAACAGCCTCTTCACAGACGCATGACTCAACACAGGAGAGCCAGCTCCACAGGACAAGACTCAGCTGTTCACCTCCACCTCACAGATAAGGAACACTCTTTTGAGGACCAAAATGTGCACATTTTGGACCGAGAACACAGATGGTTTGAGAGGGGGGTGAAGGAAGCAATTTATGTAAAAAGAGAAAAGCCGTCTCTTAACAGAGGAGGAGGCCTCAGATTTCCACTTTCAAAAACCTATAATGCAACTTTAAGACAGATCCCCAGCCGGTTTTCACACCTGATGGGAACTGAGGGGCCTCATCTGTGAATTAGAGGAACAAAGACCTACTGTTTTAGGTTTTTAGGTGTGAACTGCCAATCTACATATGTGTGTGTGTCTTATCTCACTCAGCCTTATAACCTGTATCTCTCACTCTCTGCTCTTTGAATTGAGAAAGCTCCTCGGATGAGGAGCGAAACGTCTTCTGTAACAAATAAAGTCCAGTTGTTTTTGTATTGAATGCTTTTTGAATTCATCATGTCCTGGATGACTGAGAATCTTCACCAGCATCACTCTCTAGAGCAGGGGTGGGCAATTATTTTTTCCATGGGGCCACATGAGAAACAGAAAATATTGTGGAGGGCCGGCCAAAAGGCTGATCTCAATTCTGCATAATATTAACTCTATTTCTTTATAAAAAGCAGTAAATAGCATTGTTTTGACAAGCTGGTAAGAGTATATGTTATAATTAAGCAATGAAAACATGAGGTTGCCTTCCAAAAAAATTAATTTATTCAAGCGAATTTCCCAAACAATGGGAATGGCAATAAATCACTAAAACAACATCATAAAAACACACTACACATGCAAATAAAAATAACCACAATACAATTAAAATCATGCACAACTCAACCATAAAAACATCATTTAAAACTTCTTACATTTTTAAGTTGTTTTTTCTTGTTCAGTGAGAGAAATCTAGTCTCTGCTGGGCTTTAACGAGTGCATCAAAATCAGGTTGAATGTCTGAGGTGGAGATGTGAAGCACAGCTGACAGATGATCATCAGTGAGAGATGATCTGTACCTGGATTTCGTGAACTTCATCATTGAAAATGTTTGTTCACATATGTAGGTAGAGCCAAAGAGAACCAACATCTTCTGAGCATGTCTCTTCATGTTTGGAAAGTTCTCCTCTTTGAGAGAAGAGTAGAAATCCAGTAGAGATCCTGATTTAAAGAGCTCTGCCAGTACTGCATCAGACTGCAGATCAATGAGTTCCAGCTGAACATCACTGGGTGCATTATCCACACTGCAGGTAAAGGGAGAGGAAATTGTGTGCATTTCATCCTCGGTTGTTCTGAGATCTTCAAATCTCCTTGAAAACTCACAATGCAATGCTCCTAACATGGATGAGTACCTGCGGAGGTGATCGGCTGATGGTGTGACTTCTTTCAGGGTTTGCATGTGAGTGAGATTGTTGCTCTCCAGTTGGCTTGAAAGAAACAGCATCTTTTTCATGAAAGCCTTCACCAGGGTGTGCATTTCATGAACAAAAAGGCCCCTGCCTTGCAGCTTGGTGTTCAGGTCATTCATCAGTGCAGTCACATCAACAGCAAATGCAAAATCTGCCATCCAGTCCTCATCTGAGAGCTCTGGGATGTCTTTGCCTTTCATCTCACAAAACTCTCAAATCTCTGTTTTCAGGTCCCAAACTCTTTTTAGCACTTTGCCCAGGCTGAGCCATCTGACAGGTGTGTGGTAGCCGATGTCACTATGCTCAGACTCATGGTCCTCCAAAAGTGCGACAAACTGTCTGTGATTCAATGCCCGTGCCCTGATGAAGTTTACTATGTTAGTAACAACATTAATAACATGGTTAATTTTTAGCTCTGACTTGCACAACACATGTTGGTGTATAATACAATGCAAAAATACCAATTCCTGATCTGGGTCGATTTCAGCCACTTTATTTTGCATACGTTTTAAAAGTCCCACATTTTTCCCTGTAAGATTTGGACAACCGTCCGTTGTGACACCTGCCAGTCTGTCCCATTTCAGTCCCAGTGTGTCCATGCACGCATTCACCTCCATGAAGAGATCGCTCCCTGTAGTCGTTTATTTTTTTTTGTGATATAAGTTGAGACTATCTCGATATAAAACGATATAGTTTTATACTTGGAAATCCTGCCGTCTTCTTTCTCCCAGGCGGCCCCCCTCCTTCTACCTCCTTGAACACAAATACACAGCCCTCAGCCACGCTCCCCCTCCCCTTCCTGCTTCTCCATGAGGTGTGCGGACAGGAGAGAAGACATTTAGCAGAAGTAAACTCAGCAGCAGAGCGTGTGTGGAGCTACCAGCTCCAACAGACCTGTCTCCTTCCTTGAAACAAACCGCAGGTCAGAGCTCATTTAGTCGTGCTGTGCCTGTTAGAGGAACACAGAGAGCAAGTGCAACATTAATAAACCAGCGCTTCATCATATCGCTAAACATACGGTCCTTAGCGGCTAACAAGACGGCTAACGCTTTAGCACAGTCTTGCCCAGGAACACTTCAGCATGTGAACGCTGGTGGAATCGAACCCCCAACTTTCCCACTGGAGAACGACTGCTCTAGCCTCTCAGCCACAGCTGCCCCCAGCTGAAGAGGATTATTATTTAATATATGTAAATAGTTTTTTAGATATTTATTTTGTACAGTTACAGCTGTTAATAAATGTGCCTGTGTGACTATTGGGACAAAACTTTGACTCCAATATCATTTTGTTATTACTTTATGGAAAGAAAATATATTGAGATATAGATTGTCGATCGTGATTTTTGTAAAAATATTGAGATACTAATTTTGGTCCATATCGCCCAGCCCTAGTGGCAACATTGTTTCATGCCAATGGTCCAGGGCTTAAAGCGCTCCGGCCGGGGGTCGGATTTCCGGCTTGGAGACAGCCCGCCTTTCCACCTCAACTGAACTTTAGTTGATAGACAGGGATTACATCCAATCACATTGAAACTCGCGTTGTCTTGACCAATTACTAACAGGAAGGTGGGTCTTAGAAAAGCAAGCGTGTGTGCTGCTTCACAGTCAAATCAATGCAAAAGGTGGAGTTCGTCACACCGGGATAAAATCAGAATCAGAAGAATCAGAATAAACTTTATTATCATTGCACCGAGATACAACGAGAACATGTACGTACAGTCGTCTGAAAGATGGGCGGAGTGCTACTATAAAAAGTGCAGCCCTCTTATTCTTATTCAGAATAATATTTTACTTAGATGAGAAAAGGGAAGAAAACATGAGGAGAGACTGTATAAAAAAAGATCTCTCACACCGTGTCCTAGACAGGGCACGATCTGAGGCATCAAACAAACCTACCACAGCAAAGCAACATGAACAGACGTGATACATGAACATATAGGCCGTGAAGATGTTGACGTTTTAAGGGGAGAGAGACCAGGGAGAAACAGCTGTTTTCACCGGAGAACAGAGAGAGAGAAAAAGTAAATCAATCAATCAATAAATGTAGTATAGTTTTACTTCTCCATAACAGGAGGCGAGCCTACTCAAGTGTCCAGCACCTCCTACTCTGACTGACCATGTGTCCCCCCCTTTAGAGCGAATCGAAGCGCAGGCGCGTGGGTCAATTGACCGATTTCAGTCTAGCAGGAAAGATGCAGCATCTCAGCGACTCCCTTTAAATTTGTGTCAAAACTACAGATTTTAAACTGTTTTTAAATCGTGTTGATAGGACAAGTAAAATCACAGTTAGGATAAATAATCCACGCCACATCTTTTTTCTGAAAATCATCAAATCTCAATCGTTTTACAGCGAGAAGCTGCAGAGACACCCCCCGATGGAGGCTCAAAGTTATTTGTCAAGCGCCAAATAATCTACAGGAAACATAAGAAAAAGACGCAGAAGTTGAACAGATGAACAGAGTTCAGTGCGTGATAAAGTCAGCGAGAGCAGGGGTGCATCAGCGGGTGATGAAGAGGATGATCTTTTGTTCTAGAAGAGGAAGAGCAGACCGAGCCCAGGTGTGACTGCGCAGAGGAGGGGATCCAGAACCAAGCACCAGTTCTGACGAGGGCACATCGGATAGGGCCGAGGTCTGGACCAAAGGACCGGCCCAGGACTGTTCTGGTTCGATTTCAATCATATGCCATGAAACAAAAAGTGCTGCAAGCTGCATGGAGAGCAAAGACTGTACAGGTCCTTCTCAAAAAAAATAGCATATTGTGATAAAGGTCATTATTTTCCATAATGTAATGATAAAAATGAAACTTTCATATATTTCAGATTCATTGCACACCAACTGAAATATTTCAGGTCTTTAATTGTTTTAATACTGATGATTATGACATACAGCTCATGAAAACCCAAAATGCCTGTCCCAAAAAATTAGCATATCATGAAAAGGTTCTCTAAACAAGCTATTAACCTAACCATCTGAATCAATGACGTAACTCTAAACACCTGCAAAAGATTCCTGAGGCTTTTAAAAACTCCCAGCCTTGTTCATTACTCAAAACCGCAATCATGGGTAAGACTGCCGACCTGACTGCTGTCCAGAAGGCCATCATTGACACCCTCAAGCAAGAGGGTAAGACACAGAAAGAAATTGCTGAACCAATAGTCTGTTCCCAGAGTGCTGTATCAAGGCACCTCAGTGGGAAGTCTGTGGGAAGGGAAAAGTGTGGCAGAAAACGCTGCACAACGAGAAGAGGTGACCGGACCCTGAGGAGGATTGTGGAGAAGGACCGATTCCAGACCTTGGGGGACCTGCGGAAGCAGTGGACTGAGTCTGGAGTAGAAACATCCAGAGCCACCGTGCACAGGCGTGTGCAGGAAATGGGCTACAGGTGCCACATTCCCCAGGTCAAGCCACTTTTGAACCAGAAACAGCGGCAGAAGCGCCTGACCTGGGCTACAGAGAAGCAGCACTGGACTGTTGCTCAGTGGTTCAAAGTACTTTTTTCAGATGAAAGCAAATTTTGCATGTCATTCGGAAATCAAGGTGCCAGAGTCTGGAGGAAGACTGGGGAGAAGGAAATGCCAAAATGCCAGAAGTCCAGTGTGAAGCACCCACAGTCAGTGATGGTCTGGGGTGCCATGTCAGCTGCTGGTGTTGGTCCACTGTGTTTTATCAAGGGCAGGGTCAATGCAGCTAGCTATCAGGAGATTTTGGAGCACTTTGTGCTTCCATCTGCTGAAAAGCTTTATGGAGATGAAGATTTCATTTTTCAGCACGACCTGGCACCTGCTCACAGTGCCAAAACCACTGGTAAATGGTTTACTGACCATGGTATTACTGTGCTCAATTGGCCTGCCAACTCTCCTGACCTGAACCCCATAGAGAACCTGTGGGATATTGTGAAGAGAAAGTTGAGAGACGCAAGACCCAACACTCTGGATGAGCTTAAGGCCGCTATCGAAGCATCCTGGGCCTCCATAACACCTCAGCAGTGCCACAGGCTGATTGCCTCCATGCCACGCCGCATTGAAGCAGTCATTCATGCAAAAGGATTCC
>NC_056501.1:53511908-53522219 GCF_014905685.2 Nematolebias whitei | reverse complement strand
TGTTTGTGCTGATGTTCAATGTTTTATGTTATGAGTGCTTAGTGTATTTTTAGTTGATGTTTTTCTTAGTTCATATCTTAGATGTTATTACTGTTTTTCTTATACATTTTATTGTTGGATGTAACTGGGACCCTGTGTACATAATTTCGCTCCACCACATGTACCACATGAGGTGCGAATGACAATAAAGAAACTCTGACTCTGACTCTGATAAGATCCATTAAGATCACACTTAGTCACGCCCCCTCATACACTGACAGATTGAGCTCCTCTTTTGTGAAGGACGAGTCCTGGACCCTAAAAATGAGTAATGACACGGGACATCGGGGCTCTTCTGAGTCTGTGAACGCGTCACAGACCGGAGAGTCCAGCGCTATAAATTGTAACCTTTTCCTGTCTCGATTTTAATATAATTAATAAAACTCAATTGATGTTTCCTTGAGATTGATTGATAATGAGAGCTGCCACTTCTGAGGGAGATTCGAGCCGGGGGGAAAGACGTGGGCTGGAGTGGGTTTCTGGGTCTGGTGGCCCACAGCCAGCTCACGTCTTTAACAGCGTGGTCACTGATTATGCACAAAAATTCTGGTTCAGATTGGATGATGCTGTTGGAATAATCTAGGGGACGTTGAGTCAAATGTTAAAGAACAATATCAATGTGTCTATACGTGCTCACTGATCACGCACAATAAAACTGTTACATATTGGATGATATTTCACTGAGATATAACTGTTTGAATAATCTAGGGGGCGCACTAGAGTCATATGTTAAACAACAATATCAAGGTGTCTAAAAGTCCTCACTTATGACGCACAATAAACTGGTGCAGATTGGATGTTGTATCACTGAGCTATAACTGTAGGAATAATGTAGGGGGCGCTGTGGAGGCTACTGGCCACTTATCATGAATACCTGTTCAAGGGGTGGATAATGATAGATCATAGTGATTTTGGTGCACCTCGGCTGAACTCTGTGCAATTTAGAGTAAAACATATTGCAAAGGCGTCATTTCTTAATTCGTCACGCTGCCACGCCCACATCCTCAAGCAAAAACGGTTTGCGCTTTAAATTAAGTCAGACCATATTATCTGTCTTCTAACACAGGATCATCCTGATTAGGTCAATGTGTCAAAGAGGGAGCATTCCAAGTTAAAAAAGAGACTTCCTGTTCCGAGGGGGTGGGGCTTTGATGACATCAAAATATGACCAGTGTCGGTCATCCAACAGGGATGAGTCATGCCAAGTTTCGTGCATTTATGTCTTTCAATGTGAAAGTTATAGCGTTTGGAAATTTATTGCGTGAAGTGAAAATTTTACGCCTGGCCACGCCCCTTTAACATATACGAAAACGCAAGCTTTTGATAACTTTTACTCTCCAATGTCTTAAGGGCATATCAATCAAGTTTGAAGGCAATCCTTCAAAATTCCTAGGAGGAGTTCATTAAAATTTGCAATTAGAAACGCCCAAAAATGACCCTTTGACCCAAAATGGCCGACTTCCTGTTGGTTTAGGACCAGGGCTCCAAGAGACTTTTTCATAGTTCCTGAGAAGATACAGATGTTCACTGAGTTTCAGAGTTATTGGTCCAAAAATGGCTTGGGGCTGAGTTTTTAAATATTCTAGGGGGCGCTGTGGAGGCTATTGACCACTTATCATGGTTTCCTGTTCAAGGGGTGGATAATGATCGATCATACTGATTTTGGTGCACCTCGGTTCAAAACTGTGGAATTCAGAGGCAAATGTATGGCAACGGCATTACGTCTTACTTCGCCACACCGCACCGCCCACATGCTCCACCCAAAACTGTCAGTGTTGGAAAGCAAGTTACACCAACATGTCTTTGGTCACTGGACACACTATCATGCTGATCAGGTAACAGGGGTCAGATAGGGACCGTTCAAGGGAAAACTTTACGCTTCCTGTTGTCAGGGGGCGTGGCTTAAGTGATGTCATGATTTGACCATTCAGTCTTGCAGGGGACCGGATGTGGATCAATCACTGAAGGTTTGATGTCTCAGACAGTTTTCATGTAGGAGCTATTAGCGTTTCGTATTTCATGGTGAGATGTCAAATTTTGAGGTCTGGCCCCGCCCCTTCAGCATGCTACGAAACAAACCGTTTAGATACCTTTTTGTCCCCCATGCCTTTTGACCAAAATGGGCAAGTTTGAAACCGACTGAGCGAAATCCCTAGGAGGAGTTCGTTCAAATGCGGAGGCTGTAAACCGCCAAAGAGGTGTGAAAATTGGGCCGGCATTCCAAAATGGCTGCCTTCCTGTTTATCGTACAACGTTGGTGCCAGAGGGTTTTCTGTGCATCTTGGGGAATTGGACAAGTGTACCAAATTTCATGTTTCTACGACAAACTAAGGTTAATGCTGAGGGTATTTTGAAAATTTCTAGGTGGCGCTCTTGAGCCATTTCTGTTGCGATTTTTGTCATATCCTATAATAAAATACGTAATTTTTCACCAGTCCTGATGCGCCCGCCAAATTTGGTGACTTTTACGATATGATAAGGCCCCCCAAAATGCCATTTGGTGGAAAAAATTGCAGCTCGGGCCTGAACAGAGCGATTACAATAGGCCTTCGCAGCGCTTAGCTGCTCGGGTCTAATAACCACACCTCTTCTTGCACGGTCATCACTTCTGATATGAGGTGGTTGAATCTCTCGGTCATCATCATCGATGTGGCAGGGCTTTAAATATGAGCTCCAGGGCTTGATGATCAGTTTTATCTTTTTCATAAAGTGCTGCTACAACTTTTTGGCTGAAGTGTTGACGTGATGGGATGTTGTAGCGGGGCTCAAGAACTTTAATCATATGCCTAGTCAAGTCAAGTCAGATTTATTTATAGAGCACATTTAAAACAGAAACTGTTACCAAAGTGCTTAACAAAAATATCACATCATCAAATAAAAAGTAGCTAGATATATTTACAGCACATGGAATAAAAATATAAAACCGAAAACATAATTAGAAACAATGAAATACTAAATCAGATCACGTTGTGTCAAAAGTCAAGGAAATAATAACAAAAAGCATAAACTCAGTCAGAAACAATGAAATACTAAATCAGATCCGATGACCTTGTGTTAAATAGGAATAATAAGAAAAGCATAAACAGAATCAGCATCAATGAAAAACTAGATCTAAAGCTGATCACCCTGTGTTAAATGTCAGTGAGTACAGATGTGTCAGTGAGTACAGATGTGTTTTTAAGAGAGATTTAAAAGCTGAGACTGAGGTGGCCTGTCGTATGTTGATGAGCAGATTGTTCCAGAGTTTAGGGCCCACGACTGAAAATACTCGATCTCCTCTGAGCTTCAGCTGGTTTTTGGAACGGCCAAAAGCAGCTGGTCTGATGATCTCAAAGCCCGAGAAGGAGTGTAAGGATGAAGAAGGTCAGAGAGGTATGATGGTGCAAGGCCGTTAATGCACTTGAATGTCAGCAGGAGAATTTTAAAATCAACTCTGACACGTACAGGAAGCCAGTGAAGAGAGGACAGAACTGGAGTAATGTGCTCAAACCTGTGAGTTCCTGTTAGTAGCTGAGCTGCAGCATTTTGTACGAGCTGGAGACGTGAAAGTGAAGCCTGACTAACCCCAACATAAAGTGAGTTACAGTAGTCCAGCCGGGTTGTAATAAATGCATGGACTAGTTTTTCCAGGTCGGATCTGGACAGAACGGACTTAAGCTTTGCTATCTGCCTTAACTGAAAGAAGCTTTTTTGTAGAACAGAGTAGATCTGTTTATTAAACTTAAAGTTCAAGTCTAACACTACTCCGAGATTGGTAACTGACTGCTTTAGATGAGGCTGAAGGGAGTGCAGGTTTACAGGATCAGTGACAGTGGTAGAGCTTGGGTTAAACACAATGACCTCAGTCTTCTGATCATTAAAACTCAAGAAGTTTGCAGCCATCCAAGTCTTGATGTCATCAAGACATTTTAGCAAAGGGTGGATGGAGCAGGAACTGTTTGGTTTTAAAGGCAGATAGATCTGAGAGTCATCGGCGTAACAGTGAAACGAAATACCATGTTTCCTCAGGATTGACCCCAAGGGGAGCAGATACAATGAGAACAGAAGGGGTCCAAGAATAAAGCCAACGCATCAATAACAGAATTCAGATGTAGATCCAGAGCTTTAAAAACTCCTACAGCTTGTGTTTTTGCTCTGGACCGATCTGAATGACCTGATAAAGGTTGTTTAAATGCTGCTGTTATCGGTGTTTGCACCAAGCTGCTAGAAGAGACGTTCATGTTTGGATGATGTTGTTTCAAGAGCGTTAACAAGTTCGACGTGTTGCTGCTGCAGATCCAATCTCTATGAAACAACGTCGACACTCAGCTTTGGATTTGTTCACTTGTCTTTTAACAAGAAACACATAATGTTCCCAAACAGGAGACCACAACGACATGCTAGGCTGCTAATGCTGCATGTGCTGCAAGATAATAGCACCGTGCTGAAACACGCTTAGGAACTTTAGTTCTGCGGTGCATAATCTCTTGTTAATAAAATTTAATGATAGAAAAAATAACCGAAACGGTACACACATGGACCGAACCGAACATGACGTACCGAAACGGTTAAATACACCCACGTGTACCGTTACACAACTAATGCGTACTACAGGCACATATTTCATGTACACGTGGACCAACAGCATATTTCTATTAACAGCAATGGTAGCGGAGTATAACACTGCTTTCTGTGACTGATGGAATAAATTCTGGGTCTCATAATTAATTTACGCCAGAATGTAGCTGCTGTGACCAACATCTGTGTTGGGAAGAGACGCCAGTCGGATCCAGTTCGAAATCGCTGAGCCTGTCGAGGCAGGCGTCGCACTGGACTATAACATACTAAATGTGCTAAATAATAACAGTAGGGTACCAATAACAAACAGTATATCTGTTAGTGGGGGGAGATGTAATGAAGCTATCTGGACATTAGTAATTCAAGTTATGTGATTTAAATGTTGCGAAACATATTGCATGTTATTAAAGTTGAAAATGAAGACATCAGGTTTAATTTTTATTTATTTATTTAACACCACAAACTGTATGTCACTGATAATTAAACTGAACACTATTAAATACACATTAACCCAAACTGTAAACTACATTATCTGGAGTCAGCCAACAGGTGAAACCAACGATGGTTTGAGAGAGGAGTAAAGGAGGCCATCTTTGTGAAAAGAAACCCAAACAGGACTCCAGTCAGCCAACAGGTGAAAAGGAGGAACCCAGACCCAGACCAGTGGTCGTTCCGTATGTTGAGGGAGTATCAGAGAAACTGAGACGTTTATTTTCTAAACATAACGTCCCAGTGGCTTTTAAACCCCAAAATACATTACGGCAAAGACTGGTTCACCCCAAAGATCCAGTCCCCCGGCACAAACAGAGTAATATTGTGTATGTTGTTCAGTGTCAGGAGGGTGATCAGTCTTATATCGGGGAAACAAAACAGCCACTGGCCAAAAGGATGGACCAGCACAGAAGATCAACATCATCAGGCCAGGACTCTGAGGTCTACACTCATCTCCAGGCCAGCGGTCACTCTTTCAGGGATGAAGATGTTCACATCCTGGACAGAGAGGAACGATGGTTTGAGAGAGGAGTAAAGGAGGCCATCTTTGTGAAAAGAAATCGTCCATCATTAAACAGGGGTGGAGCCTCCGGGTTCAACTGTCCCCCTCTTACAATGCTGTGATTGCTAGTATCACTCAGCCCTCTGTGAACAGTAAACAGCCATCAGTGTGCTAATGATCCATTGTTAGGCTGATGGTCCTTCTTGAGCATGTGATCAGCTGGTTTTGGTTGTCAGCAGCAAAACTGGTTGATCCACTCTGAGACAGTGCTATTTAAGAGACTGAGCTGAAAACAGCACCTCAGACTGAGGAAGTCTCTCTGATGAGAGACGAAACGTTTCTACATTTTTTTGTTGATTTGCTTGGTTTTGTTTTTTTGAATGTCCAGAGGACCAGATTTAACTTTTTTAGATGTAAACTACATTAATGAACTGTTTGTACCCTTCCTCTCTGTCATCCTGGGTACTGACACCATGTTGTTTATCTGGCTTGTACAGGCTGTCACTCCTTTACTTAATGCAGATTAAAACATTGAATAGATTGGAAAAACAAACTGAGGGGAATTTTAAGTGAATAGTTGATCCAACATCTCTCTCTTCACTGCCGAAATGTATGCTCTTTCGGAAGCGGTCTTTCTGGTGGGAGGATAGCTTCTCCTCGCAGGAGAAACAAGAACTTAGTTGATTGTTGTGTAACCAAACAACACATGCAAACATTATCAAGAATGTTGATTTACCTGCTGTAGCATTGCTCGACGGCTATTGTTACTACCACCGGAGTAGAAAGTCTGTCATCGTTCTCATCAGTGCTGGTTTGCTCAGCAACCTGTGCTGAGTTCTTAGACCAAGCGGTCCCTTTTGTCATCAAATCCGTCGACTTGTATCCAAAATCCGTCTTAGTTCTGTTGTTAGCTGGGCTTTCAGCCCAGAGGAAGGTCCTTACTGACAGCAGTCCCAGGCAGCGCACATGAGCATTAGGTGAATGTACAAAATTCACAGTGCCAACTAAAGACCTGGCATGGCAACTACAGCGAGCTGGGGGGAGTTTATAGGGTTACATGTAAACAACAAATGTGCTCCGTGTCAACGCAGATGTTTTCCTTGAATTAACATCTGAAAAAACCTACATTTTCCGCTGCCGTGTCCGTGTAAATGGCCCAGGATAGACCTGGATTCAGAAACCTTTGGTTTCACAGAGAACGAGGGCCATTGTCGTGTAAATAAACGTCCGAACCGCAGCACAAAGGCTGCAGCTTCACGTCCAGTAAATGGAGCCTCAAACTGGCTGCCCTGTATGTCAATCAAGTGACAAATTTCATAGTGAGGATGGATGATAGACTGACATCTATTATTAATACCATGCGATCTACCTTTGCAATCGACCGGTAGATCACAATCAACATTTTGGGCACCCCTACACTAACACATAGAATCAAAGCAATTAAGTTAACAAAGTACACTAAAGTAATACACAGGAAGTGTGTTGGAAGCTTACCTATATAGAGCACTCTGTCTGTGACCATGTATTTGGCGTGGTTGACTCGTGCAAAGGGGATTTTCTTTTGCTCTGCTGTTGAAGGTACTGTGAAGATTTTCTACATGGACACACACACACACAAACATGATTTAGGTGTCTTTTGTATTTCTATATTGTTGACTTGTCAGATTACTCTTGTAAATAAACTGATGAAGTTTTTACCACGTCAACGTTGCATTTGAGCGGATGTCTGCTGAGCACCAGCAGGGACTGCAGGAAGGTAAACATGGAGGCTGGCGAGTGCGCCCAGCAGCTCACCATTAGTCTGACCTGCACCCCTCTCGTGCATGCTGCAGCTCGCAGGTCGGAGTCGATGGCTGGCCAGAACCTGGGAAACCAGAACAGAACAGGGAAGATGAACACAGTTCATCTCAAAATGAATCATGTTTTCGGGCAACAAAAAAAGCTCTGCTTCAATGGACAGTAAGATGATTAATGAAATTAATTATTTTAACTTTTAATAATTACAAACACATCACAACTGACTTGACTTTTCTAACAAACAACAGTACCTTTACTAGGTTTTCACTAATGAGAGCTGCTGTTTATCAGCCAATCACAAAATGGCTCTTTGACTATGAACTTTGTCAAAGCTGCCTTTAAACTTTACTTGATTAAATGTATTTGATGAACAGAGTGGCTGGGAGCACATGTGCAGTTCTTTGAACCTACTTGAGAGGCGCTGTGAACTCAGACAGAGGAAGGTAGTCCATAACAGAAATGTAAATGAACTTCTGGGCATCGTTGATGACAGACAAGATGGAGGACAAATCATCTGAACGGCCGCGGGCGGAGATTTGTGGAGGAGCACTCTGCAGGAAACAAATACAGCATAAACAGTCAGGACTAAGAGGGTCTTTTTAGACAGGTGTTTGTTATGGTTATTCAAGTGTGCCAGGATTGGTGGTCCGTAGGGCTGTATACTGAACCCAGGTTCTTTTATAGAACAGGCCGAACTGCGTTGGACGGTGTATGGATTGAAACATGACTCTTCTTTCGGTGTCAAGTTTCGGTGACTGTGATGGGATGTAACGTGACACGTGGTTTCAGCACGCCGGCAGGTAAAACACAGACTTATGGCAAACAGACTACATGTTTACAGCTACAGCTGTACAGAGCTGCTGTATAGCTGTATGTCTATGGCGCTGGTTACGTCCACAGATGTGGTTCACGTGTGCAGCGTGTGTTGTCGAACAGCTTCAATTTACGAGCAGAAACTTGCTCTGTGTTTGTCTGCAAGGAGAGAGGAGCGCAGCCTCCTCCTCTCAGTGTTAAAGTCAGCCTGTGGGTGTTGGAGCCTGAACGGCCTGATTCAACATCTCCACGACCGGACTCTGCTTCATCTGAGGACGGAGCTGTGTCTGGGATTTCAGCTGGTGAGTTTATGTTTGTTAACGTTACTGCAGCTTAACATGTGCATTGTGGTGCGTTAAACTAGGATCCATGTAACGCTAACTTTAAGTTATTAGTGTGGAGCTTTATTTTATGGTTATGTAGCTAGTTAAAATCAGAAGCTAACTACAGATTGACAGTAACAGATAAAGTTTGTAAAAATGTGCTCATCCATCAGGTCAGCTGGTTAAACAGTTCAGTTAATGTTCACTGTTTCTCCTCACAGGAGCTTCTGACCCTGATGTGAGGACAGACAAAAGAAAAGTGAGGTGGGGGCCACAGGACAGTCACAAACTTTGTTGTTAACGTTTTCTGCCTTTTTCTACAGTGGAGGCTGCATGGTGGAGGTAAGTTAACTGTAAAGGATGTTGTTGACCAGTTCAATCAATCAATCAATTAACTCGATTTAAAAAATTATCCATCAGTTTACAAACACATTCTCTGACAACACTTATTTACACAAGTGAAGGGGGAGCAGGAAGAAGAAAATCTTGTATAGGCCTGCCCCCTTTCTTAATAATTACAAACATGTCATGGCCGTGTTCATTAAATGAACAAAACAAGTTGCAAACAATATAACAACAACAATAACATGCATAACAATATATCACTCTTCTTATTAACAACTTAAAAGTGTATGAATCGATCATTCTTTTTTTATAAAGTGTTTTGAATTGGTTTATTGTCGAGCATTTTTAACTCCTAATCCAAACTGTTCCATAGTTTTACTCCGTGCACCAAAATGCACATTTGTTTTAAAGTAGTACGCACAGTTTTACTTTTGAAATCATACTTCCTTCTGTTATTTCTATCACATGAACTTAAGAAAAAGAATCCAAAAAAGTTCAATCTGGTCCTCTAGACATTCAAAATGTCAAAAATTATATTTTTTGAATGTCCAGAGGACCAGATTGAACTTTTTTGGATTTTTCTACCTGGATTATTGAGCATGCATCAGGATGTTAAGAAAAAGAACTTTTGTAAATTAAATGGCAATAATCTCTTTCTAGCTTTAAACATAACCAATAGCATTTTTAAATGAACCAGATCCCTTAGCTTCAAGATATTTGACTGAATAAACAATTTATTTGTGTGTTCTCTAGTGTTCACTTTATATAAAACTCTCATAACTTTCTTTTGTAAGACAGACAACGGTTTAGTGTTGGTTTTATATGTGTTGCCCCAAACCTCTATACAATAAGTCAGATATGGAACAACAAATGAACAATATAATGTCTGGAGTGTTGATTTTTCTAAAACATGTTTTACTTTATTTAGAAGTCCAATACTTTTGCATAGTTTTAGTTTTATATATTTTATGAGATTTCCAGTTAAGTTTATGATCTAAAACAACCCCTAAAAATTTAACTTCATGTACTCATTCAACTTGATTATCATCTATAGACATTATAATAGAATTATCTATTTTTCTATTACCAAAAATCATGAATTTTGTTTTATTCCAGTTTATTGATCATTTGTTGTATTTAAACCACTCGTTAAGTTTAGACATCTCACTAGCCATACATGCTATAATGTTTTTTAAGTCATTCCCAGAACAAAATAAATTTGTATCATCTGCAAACAGGATGATTTGTAACTTTTTGGACACTTCACAAATGTCATTGATATACAAAAGAAAAAAGCTTTGGTCCTAGTACTGAACCTTGAGGGACTCCACAATTTATATTTTGAAGATCAGATTTTTCATTTCCTAGCTGTACAAATTGTTTTTGTTTAGACAAATAACTACTCAACCAGTTACGAACTATCCCTCTTATCTCATAATCTTG
>NC_056501.1:53507380-53511808 GCF_014905685.2 Nematolebias whitei | reverse complement strand
ATATTGATATACATATATATATGTATTTATATATATTCATATATATTTATATACATATATATGTATTTATATATATTCGTACATATTTATATACATATATACATATATATGTATTTATATATATACATATATTTATCTATATTTATTTATAGATATAAATATATATATGTGTATAAATTAAAACTGATGAACCAGATTCTACAAAAACATTACATTTAAATTTTTATAGGTTTTCATCATCATTTGATATATTTGCACTCATTGTGTCTACTTTTAATGTTCATTTTAAATGTGTGGTTTCCTTTCTTGTTCACATATATACATTTTATTTTTAGCTTTGCTTTAAAGTTCTTGTTTTGTGATTTGTACATTCGTGAGTTAAAATAAAGTTGAACTGAAGGTCGTCTCTTCTTTAAACATGTTTCAGGGAAATATTCCTGATATCCAATAGTTTTGTGTCTTTTTATGATTTTCAGCTGAGTTAACAGTCATTAAAGTGAAAACAGGATTTCATGATGAAGCTGGCACCGTTTTTTTTATTATTTTAAATCTTCAACGCTCTGCTGGTCTCGCACGACACTGCCCGCAGTCACACGATCCTCTCCTCGGGAGAGGAGGAAGCTGGGAGGCTCATCCTCCCAGCTCCAGTTCAGCTGGTGACTCAGAGGCTGTTCCAAGACTCCAGCCGCGCATAATCATGAAGGTCCGACCCGCGCAGACAGGCGGACAGAGACGGGTCTGTGACGAACGGTGGAAGCGATTTTAAAAAAACCTTTTACGTGTAAAAAAAAAAATCATTTTTAAATCGCTTCAGCATTTTTTTAAAACATTTTTTGTATAAAAACAAAATGTTATTTTATTTAAAAATCGCTTCCAGCGTCCGTCCCAGACTGTCCAGTCCGCCTGGCTGCCGGGCGGGATCGGGATTCAGCCTTCATGTTTACGCGCGGCCGGGGTCTCGCAACGGCCATCTGCGAGTCCCCATCTCCAGCTTCGCAGTGACCTGCGGAGCTCTGAGCACACAAGGCTGGTATCTGGAACCCGAGCCTCCGAGTCGGCACAACGAAGGATCTTCCGCGGTGACCAGCTGAACTTGGAGCCGGGGAGATGACGCCCTGCCCGGTCTGGCGCTCCGAGGCTCCGGAGGGAGGATCGGGGTACACCAGCAGAGCTCCATCCAGCTTGCTCTGAATTATGTTGTCGGCCACCAAGCACAAAAAATGCCAGCACATCAACATTAGACCAAGATGTTGTCAGTATTGTTTTTAAAATCTTTAAAATAAGTCCAGCCGCTGCTCCAGTCCGAGAAATTGCAAATGGCGGATTATTGTTTTGAAACGTTTCTGAAGGATCCAGTGACTCCGCCCCCGACTCCGCCCCCGACCAACCAGTGACCGACAGTGTACTGACGTCACGTTTTTGTACCTCTTCGTACCGGTTAGAACCACAGAGCCAAGGGTACTGAAAATAGTAACAGGTGCTAAGTACCGGTACTAATGGAAAAGCCTCAGAACCGGGCCAAGTAGGGTCGAGTCGGCCCGTACCGGTACTAATGGAAAAGGGGCATTAGTCTCTAACTTAACTACACAACAAAATTCATTCTTGCCTGGGGTGTTCAAAAACAATACCAAAAACCAATTAAACGATGTCTCAACATCGACAAAAACAGTGACTAAGCAACCAGTAAAACAACGTTTCAACATTGACAAAAGCAGTGATTAAGCAACTAGAAAACGACGTTTCGGTGCGCCACTCACTCTGAATGTCAGATTTGATCATGTTATCGCGTCTGGTAGCATTATCCTAACTGGCGTCACCCCCCTTCGGTCATGGGAGACCGCGAACACGGGTGAGGACGTCGCTCCATGAGCTAAAGTTAGGTTGTCCTTGAGTAGTTTTAACTGTTTGCGCAGCTGAAAGAGGACTTTTAGGTCTGGATTGGAATCCAGTTTGACTTTCGATGGAGTGTATTTGTCTGGGTCAGTCAGATACAGTATCATCGAGTTAATTGCAGGATCATCCAACTTCTGAAGTTGGATGATGTCTGGGTCAGGTGAAAATGACTTTTCGTATTTTAAAAGAACTTGGCGAAGTTTGTCTCTTTCTTCATCAGATGTCAGAGTGTCGGCTTGAGCGACCACCTGTTCAATCTGTGATGAGACTGATGAGGGTTCTTGCTCCATGGGGAGCTCCAACGAATCCTTTTCTGAGGCGTCGGACCTGTCTATGGGTAAGGCACCATAGGTTTGTGGTCCTTGGTCGACGTCATTGGTTGAGAAAAGAGCGATGGCCTGTGATGGTTTCGTGAAACATACTGGCCCAGCTTCTTGACTCGGTACCAGGTCATCTGGGAGTCCTCCCAGAACTGGAATGCCTAGTTCAAAATCATGAAAATCAGGTTCTAAGTTTTCAGTTTGCGATGACTCATCATTGTTTGTGTGTGAGTTTATCCCCCCTTCGTCCGATGAGGGGTTCTTGGAGGCAATAACAGCAATGTCTTGGTGTGTTTCACCGACATCTGTAATGTTGTCATTCGCGCCTTCAGATTTAGTAGCGATCGCATCACTACACAGTGCTCCTGGTTGGATTCCCATTTCAGCGTGTATCAAAGTTTCTAAAAACCTTTGTATTTCCTCTGTCTCTTCCGAGCTCAGAGGAGTAGGGCCTTTTTTCTGGAACTTTTGTGATTTTTTCACCTCGGGACGTTTTGTCCGAGGTGGGAGGCGGCTAGGTTTGTCTTTTGGGGGTTCCTTTCCGGATTTCCCCTGATAATATGGGTCCTCTTGGATCCCATATCTTTGCGTCCTACGCATGTCCCATTTACGATGATCACGTCCATCCTCTGAAAGAGGAGCCTTTTTGTCCCAGCGTGCACCTTCATTACGTGGTTTTTTAGTTTGAAAATACTGCCTTTTCTCGCCTGTTTTAGGAGGAGGTGGCGTCGCACGCCTTCCTTCCATTTCTAGGGAGTGGGGTTTAACCTTTACACCAGGAAACACCTCTATGGGCGTCTTAGCATGAGAACGTGCCTCGAACACATTCACAGCACACTGTTTAATCTCATTTATGGATTTTTCTCTGAAATTTGCCATAATTTGTACTGACATGCGTATGTCAGTGTGGAGATTTTTGCTGAAAACATATTTAAAATTTTCTTCTTCCTCCATTCCGGTTTCATTTCTGTAACCAAAATAAGCTTGGAAGATTCTTTTGTAATAGATTTTTGGATGTTCATTCTTTCCCTGCTTGACCTTGTCAGCGGCTGGGAAACCAGCAGGTCCCGTGCAGGGGTCGTACTCTCTGATCAAAGCTTCACACAGAAGGTTGTAATCCTTTCTCGTTGCATCAGGTAGACGCTCGATGAAGGTGAATACCTCTCTGTCCGAAGTGAGCCGTATCAGACTGATCTTATCCTCAACCGTAGCATTAGGATAATCTTTCAATCTGAATTCGAGATCTTTCAGGTACGCTTTTGTTCCAGTTGAACCCATCGGTCCAGGTACAAAGCGTTGTACATATTTTGAGAGTTTTAGCAGAACATCCATTGAAAGAGGAAGTTTCCATGCACTCTGTTGCATGTTTTGTGGAGGAGACCTGTTCAGGTCTGTTCCTACCACTTTAGGTGAGGGTGGATTACGAGCAGGAGGTCTGTAAAAGATTTTTGGAGGTTTTGGTGGATTATCCCGACACTGTTCAAGGTCTTTTCTGGATTCCAGACCACCTCGCCCCTCGTCATTACTTTTATCTGTTGCTGCTCTTAGTTTCTCCTCACATGTTTTTAAACGTTCCTGTGATGTTTTACATTCACTTTGTAAACGCATAACTTTTTCCAGTAATATGTCTTTATGCACTTCGAGTTCTTCCAGATCTTTGTTATCCACTCTGCTTTTGTGCAGATCTTTTTTAAGCACATCTATTTCACCTTCGCAGCGGGAAACTTGTGACAGTGTCACGACGTGATCCCGTCTTAATGCAAAGTAAGATTCTTTCAGCAACATTGCCATTGTAGCCAGCTTTTCATAGCTTGACATTGTTATTTCTGTAGAGGTCACACTTTCTGCAACCTCCATCAGATTGTCCACTAACTCTTTTGGGTTCATGCTGTCTGCCTGTTTGCCATATGGATGTAAGGATCCTATCAGCAGTGCTAACGCATTCTCTAAACAGTCCCTCATCTCATAAGGATCAAAGTCTTTTTCTACCACACCTGTCATGTTTTTCACTGTTTAGCACTTTATCTGTTTAAAACAGTTGCAAGCTTCAGATATTTTACAGGTAAATATTTGTATTCAAGTTGTCATTGAGTTTTCACACTATTTTAGCTTTGGGTTTACACAAAGGTACTGTTATAAGTCAACTTATTCAAATGTGGGCCCCTGTCTGTAGGTTTTACCCCAATTCATGAATATTCTTAAGTAAATGCTTCTC
>NC_056501.1:53496188-53507280 GCF_014905685.2 Nematolebias whitei | reverse complement strand
TAGAAAATTAATCCAGATGTTTTCATTAATGTCTGTGGTGAAGCAACAGAAAATCATGGCCGTATGGTTTTCCTGGTTGTAAAGCTGATTAATTATGTTGTTGTTTTCATATTCTGCCAAATTAATGTAAATGTGTGATGTGTTAAACTTGATTCTGTTAATAAATGACCCACTCGCTTGGTGAGTCAAAGATAATTAACGTCTCACGTCCACATTTCTGTTAAATTCAAAGCACGACATCATCCAGTCCAGAAAGATGAGTGAACCCGTTTAATGTATGAATATATCTCAGGATATGTCATACTACACCCAGAAAATTTTGAATAAAATAGATGCCATTTTCTGTATTCTGGTGTATTTTAACGGTTGTTAAACATCTAGTTTTACCTACACAAGTAACACTTGATTCAATAACTAATATACAGTTAATGGCACAACAAGAAGTAGCCTGACCAACAGCTCTCCTTGTGTGAATAGAGCACGCTTCATTTCTCTCAGCATCCTAGTCACAGTCTAAGAAACAAAGTGTAGCCTAACTTAAGCTTTAGGGGAAAAAAATCACTAACCAATATGAAATGATAATTATCGTATAATCACTCCTTCTTACCAATGGCCTAACATAAAGCAATATGATCATCATCCATCATGTGTATTAGTTGCTTAAAATGCATGTCCTAACCACTGTCCCTCCTCTGGACATGTCCAAACCATAATAAACTTTATTTGTATAGCACCTTCCAACAACGCCTTGCATTGACCAAGGTGCTTCACAAGACAAAACAAGATTAAAAACAGGACACAATAAATCAGTGCAAATTAAAAACACAGCCAGAATAAAAGAAGGTAAAAGAGATAAAATAAATAAATAAATACTAAATTACTAATAGTTAAACATTAAAAGCCCTTTTAAATAAGTATGTTTTCAGTTTGGCTTTGAACAGAACCAGATCAGAGATGGCACACAGCTCATGGGGAAGAGTATTCCAGGCTGTTGGGCCTGCAACAGAAAAGGATCGGTCCCCCCAATGCTTGCACCTTGAGCAAGGCACCTCCAGCAGATTTTGACCAGCAGACCGTAAAACTCTGCTGGGCTGGTGGACTTTCAAAAGTTCTGAAATATAAGGTGGTGCAAGGCCATTCAAAGCTTTAAAAACAAACAGCAGCAGCTTGAACTGTATCCTAAACTGAACTGGGAACCAGTGTAAAGAAGAAAGGACAGGAGTGATGTGTTCGTGTTTACGTGTGTTAGTCAACAAGCGAGCAGCAGAGTTTTGTACAAGCTGTAAACGGGAGATAGAAGATTGATTAATACCCACATATAAGGCGTTACAGTAATCAAGCCTAGAGCTCACAAAGGCATGGATGGCCTTCTCCAGATCACTACGGCTAAGGAGTGATTTTACTTTGGAAAGCAGACGGAGCTGAAAGAAGCTGGTTTTCACAACAGAACTGATCTGTTTATCTAGCTTTAAGTTACAGTCAAGCTCCACTCCTAGATTTTTTACCACCTGGTTGGTGTGGGGGAGCGGAAAACCTAGACTGGGAGAGATGTTGCATGAATTACTGGAAGCACCAAATAAAATCCATTCAGTTTTATCGTTATTTAGGTGGAGAAAATTCTGAGACAGCCCGTGCTTAATGTCGTTTCTCAGTCTGGTTTCTCTAACTTTATCAGTCAGAGCCAGAGATTCTTTATTGCCATTCGCACCACATGTGGTACATGTGGTGGAGCGAAATTATGTAAGTTAATTATTAACTTTATCTCCCAGTTGTTCAACCTGTGCTGTACCTCTGATGATCTCATTCCTAATCTTCTCCAGCCTTGTCACTCCTAAGGAGAACCTCAACATCTTCATTTCTGCCACTTCCAGTTCTGTCTCCTGTCTTTTTGTCAATACCATTGTCTCCAGACCATACAACATAGCTGGTCTCACCACTTGTAAACTTTTCAGTGTTTCCCCTACCATTATTGAAGCAGGGCGCCTCGTCTACCGAACCTCCCACCACCTCTCACACACACACACACACACACACACACACACACACACACCTGTCGGCACTGATGTAATGCTAAAGTAATGGCTCGCAATACAGGTGCACAAGCCAAAAAGCTAAAGGCAACCTCTTCCCTCATGCTGACCCCCACCCCTAAAATTGTCGGTACAAGTGGTGCGGCTGAGGTGTGTCTGTCTCTCTCCTCTCCCAGCCCTGCTCTAAAGCTGTAAAACTGTCGGTGCAAACAGCATGTGGCTGTCTCTATCACTCAGTTCAAATAGTTCTCTCTGGAGTGATGTGTACAGACTCGGGGGGTGCAGAGGACGACCAGAGACGAATCCAGAGCCCTGAAATGATGACAGAACGTTTATTCAGCTGGGCTCCTCTGAAAAGTCCATGGAAACTCCTCAGTACGAGGGGATCGAGGGGCAGAGCATCAGATTTACAAAACTTCTAGGTGGATTGAGATAAGATGGCCTGTCAAGGCCAGTCAGGGAGCCGAATTCAGATAAACACGATTGTTTTGGGGACAGGCAGAACTTTAATGACATCTACCTTGAGTCTGTGTCAGTCCACTCGCTTCTGAAACATCCAAATTAAATGACCACACCAGTGGAACGTGCCTGAGAATAATCCCCGAGATCTGATCCATTCTGCCAAGAGTCTGGGTACTCGAGGCACGAACCAAGCCATCATATAAGGCAGGCAGCCTGACCAGGTCCAGATTTGCTGCCAACAACTTCCTTGTTTGTTGACAGACCAGGAATCAGCCGAATCCAAAAACCAGGAACCAGTTATCATGAATCCAATTATAAATGCATCCTTAAAATCCACAGGTGGCAGCAGAGATAGACACGTCATCAAGTCTTCGTCGATGAGAGTTCCAGATGCATGCTTGCCAACAGGACAAATCGGCTCGCCTGAAGCCTGTCTTCTCTTCAAAGAAATGTTATCAGTTGTGATGAGGGACCAACTGAAAAAATCCAAGTCCATAATTATGATTCTGAAGATTTGTAGAAGAGAGGCTCTAAAGCAGTTTCACAGACGGAGCAAAAGCAAAGAGGAGAGGAGGAGATGTCCGCCCTTGAGAAGAGCGAGTGTTGAAGTGAAATATATACAGGTTATAAATATTAAGGGGTATAAACAGACTATATAAAAGAAATATAAGTATGTGAGTACCTATGAACAGTAGGTAGTAATTGTGTACAGTATGTACAGTAGTGGGCTAACAGATGAAAGTGCAGGTGGTGGTGTTACAGTCCATGTGTTGTTGTATGAAAATACAGACCGTCGTCGTCGTTCAGATGTCCAAGTGGCGCAGGAGAGTGACGTCAGTGGCAGCTCTTCATCTGCTGCCTCCTTACTGTTGGCTGCATCCAGGTCGTGCTCGCGGTGTGAGGCAGCAGAGGAATTGGAATTACAAATTCTAATTGATTTATGAAAATGAAAAAGTCGTTTCCTCGTAGTTTTCTCTGTAGTTGTGTCACACAGTGAGCAGTGTTGAGATGAAAATGAAAGCAGTTTGGATGATCTATTAGCAGTTTCATTTATGAGTCAAAAATGCAGCTTTGACTTAGAAATGAAAAAGCATTTCTGCTAATTCATTTTAATTTTCAAATTTGACATTTCAAAATGAATTTTGGTCACTTTTTACTGAAATGATCAGAGCCTGTTCCTTTGTTAGTTGTGTCTAATGCTCCTTTTTTCAGGCAGACAACTTTTACTTAAATGTGTTTACTGTAGTTAAAATGACACATTGGTTTTGATTTGTGTTAAATAAACCTTTCAAAGGTATAATCATTCCTCTTTCTTATTTTGCTTAATGGCATTTAACTCTGCAGGTCATCCCTGAACTACTGACACAGAATCACAAGTCCAAGTGTGAACGGTGTCACAGAGTAAACACAATAAAAACATGTATTTTTTTCATTTATCTTTATTTATCCAGGTTAGTCTCATTGAGCCACGGGAACTCATTTTCAAGAGAGACCTGTTTAGGGAGCACATGGTGGGGGTTAAGGGCCTTGCTCATGGGCCCAGAGTGGGGCAAATGAGGGTATTATCTGCAGCATCGTTCATTAAAATGGAACATCACTGTTAATGTACTACAGAAAATATACATACGGTACGCACATGTAGACCACTGCATTAGGTAATGCATTCAGCAAGTACTTTTACTTTTAATACTTAAAGTATTTTTAAAAGAAAGTACTTATTTACTTTTACTTAAGTAAAAAAATGAATGTGGTACTTCTACTTTTACTAGAGTAGATTTGTTTCTGTTTATTTGTACTTTTACATAAGTACAGTGTTTGAGTACTTTCTCCACCAATGAGTCCAAGTTACGTGACTGGAGTCCACACCACTGGTAAATACCAGCAGCAGCAGGTAGACGCAGCATTTCTGGGGCGTCCAGGCTCATGTTCAGCAGGAACTTTTTTAGCACCCGTGCCAAAATAAACATGTAATGCAAAATGTAATGGGGTATAAAAGTTTATAGTAGATTTGTGTGATCCTCTGTGAATTTTTGGAGATTGGAGCTGTTTTAAGATTGCAGCCAGCAAATCACATTAGTCCTGATTTGGTCCATAATTAAAATGTTTCTTCAAACTGAGGTTGTTCAAAAAGATGAGATTTTATTTCCAACATTTTGACCAGCTGGTCAAAGCAGATGGTCTCTTGTCCTGAGCTGGTTCTGTTGGAGGTTTCTTCCTGTTAAAGGGAGTTTTTCTTCCCACTGTCTCCACTGTGCTTGCTCAGGATGGGAGACTGCAACGAAGCCAAGATTCATCTTGTCTGCTGGATTCTTAGATAGAGAACTTTACTAACTGTCTTTTATGTGAATGTTCCTGTAAAGTCCTGAGACAACTTTGTTGTGATTTGGCGCTTTATAAATAAACTGAATTGAACTGAATGGAATTTATTTCATTTATTTCTAACATTTCCACAAAACATTGCTTTAAAATTGTTGAACTATTTCTTTAGGCAGAAAGAATGCTGGGATATTTTCCATTGTACTGAAACTTACAAGCGTTGTATTTTATTGTAGAGCATTAAGTTGTACCATCGAAACATGTTTGATGAGAGAGGATCGTTGAAATTCTCCACCTGAACCTGATGCTTCTGTCCACAGGCACGTCCAACTGGTCAGAGAACTACTTCACCCACACTGCAGGCGTTGGTTTGGTGGTGAACCAGACGGGCTCTGCGGTTGAAGGCGGCCAGCAGACTCTGCAGAGCCAAGCGAAGCAGCTTTTCCTCAGAGACTGGAGCTCCGAGTTGGCCAGCACACTTTCCATAGACGACGTGAACCCGTGCCCTCGCCACCACTGACGGCTTGTTGTTCAAGAATCTGAAGTGCATGGGCCTCTTCCTCGCTCCTGCTACTTGAACCTTATTTTTACTATGCAGATTGGATTAGTGGTGAACAACCACGTGTTTTCATGCTGCCTACCGTTTTCTGTATATGATCGCATTTAAAAGATTTAGTTTCAAAATGTTCTGGTTTTTAATACTCTAATTTCTCCACGGTTGAGGTATAAAGCTTTGTCTGGAGCTATCTGTATATATTCCTGAAAATGTGCCAAATGTTGGCAGCACGGTGGCGCAGTTGGTAGAACTGCCACCTCTCACACAGAATGTTGTTGGTTCAAATCCCAGCCAGGACCTTTCTGGTGGAGTTTGCATGTTCTCTCCGTGCTGCGTGGGTTTTCTCCAGTTACTCCAGTTTCCTCCCACAGACCAAAAACATGCATGTTAGACGGACTGGTAACTCTGAACTGTCCCTAGGTGAGAGAGTGAATGGTTGTTTGTCTCGTTTGTCTCTGTGTGTCCCTGTGATGGACTGGAGACCTGTCCAGGGTGTCCCCCGCCCCTTGCACAGTGGCTGCTGGACATGGGCACCAGTGACCCCCACGACCCGAAAAGGAAGAAGCGGGTAAAGGTGATGGATGGATGTTGTGCCAAGTTTGAACAATTTCATGCAAAAAGTAAAATTTGGAAACATGCGTGTAACAGACATGTTTACACTGCAGAAGATTTTGATCCATGTAGCAAATGTTCCTTATTAATGCTCGTTTTTATCAAATGGCTGACCCAAAAACTGAATTCCAGTTTGTACACTTCTTAAGAGAAGTGAAAAAACTGAGCCATGGGAGTGTGTGTGTGTTGCTGTAAATGTATGAACAGCATGTGACGGACTGTTTGTGCCGTCGTCTGACAGCTCTGTTGAAACGAACAGAGCTCCTGACTGGATCAAGTCTTGGACCAGCACCACTTCATATGTCATCAATAAACTCTGCTCACCTTTCAGATCCTCCTTTCTCCTTTAGTGACTTCCCCCTCTATAAAATCGTATTTGTTCTTATTACAAGTTTAGAATTGAATTCTAATGAGGCATCTGAAATATATGCTTTGATTTACAGCATTTGACGGAACTGGTGGTAATCAGAAGTGCAACGTATTAAAAAGGGCCGGCATTCATGAAGGCACTAATAGAATAAAAACATTACGTTGAACACCTCAACATGAAACAGATGAGCAGCAACACGAAACAGATCAGCAGCAACACGAAACAGATCAGCAGCAACACGAAACAGATCAGCAGCAACACGAAACAGATCAGCTGCAACATGAAACAGATCAGCAGCAACATGAAACAGATCAGCTGCAACATGAAACCGATCAGCAGCACGAACATGAAACCGATCAGCAGCACGAACATGAAACAGAGCAGCACGAACATGAAACCGATCAGCTGCAACATGAAACCGATCAGCAGCAACATGAAACAGATCAGCAGCAACATGAAACAGAGCAGCACGAACATGAAACAGATCAGCAGCAACATGAAACAGAGCAGCAGCAACACAAAACGGATCAGCAGCAACATGAAACAGATCAGCAGCAACATGAAACAGCAGCACGAACATGAAACAGATCAGCAGCAACATGAAACAGATCAGCAGCAACATGAAACAGATCAGCAGCACGAACATGAGTGTGAGAGCAGGTGCAGTATATTGTATACAATACCAGAAAGTTAGTTTGTATAATTCATGTTCAAGATGCTGCATGTAATAAAGACAATTTCAAGAAACATTTGCTGCTGTTTAAAGAAACCATACGCAAGTTACAGACTAGAAAATCTGATTTGACTTTTTAAGTTTTCTAAGATATTTTGTTGTCAGATTATTTTCCAAGTTGCTCTTAATGCAGCATCAGGATAGAGACTTTAGAAAGTCAAACTTCAGTTAAGCATTAAAGAGATTTTTAAATAAGTACAAATTTACACATTTTCTCACAGAATAAACTACACACTGGTGGATTTGCATCTTTTATTAAACGGGGTTATTTGTGTTAAACTTGTTTTATCATCATGGTTTAGTACATTCATATGCTGTCAATGTCTCTGGGCAGAAGTTGCAGTTCTTTCTCTGAATGGAAAAATAAGAATCAGCAGCAGGTTTAGGCTCTGCAGAGAAGTTCATGATGACACACGACTACAACAGCCCTCTGGAAATCATCATCATCACTGGACTAATGCTCTGGTTTCATGTTCAACTTTGACATTAAGTACCACGATATTCTGGAATTGTATAATAATAACATAGATGATACAAGACATTTTCAGCGTCTAAGAAAATAAATAGCAAAAACAAACTAGTCGGAGCACTGATAAAAAACAACTACTAATTACACAATTTCTTTTAATAATCACTTTAAGAATCCTCAATTTAATATTCACCTGATTAAACAAATAACAAACATGACAAATAAAAACTAAGAGAATGAAAACATGTCGTGCCCCAGAAGAAGAAGTCACAGTTCATGTGGCTCTCAACGCAGATTTGAGCAGCAGCTCAGCGTGTGCTCTCTTTATGAGAGCTGGCCCTCCGCTTCTTGTTCAGCATCCAGCTGTGATCGTGTCCAGTGATGCTCAGGGAAGACAAACTGTAAACTCTGAGAGCAGGTTTTCACCAACTCTGGAAGTCCGTCACCGTGTGCGAGCGATGGAGGCTTGAGGTCACGAGCGTCCTCTCATTCCATGGACAGCTGCACGCTCTCCGTCTGCTGCTGCAGCTCAAACTTCCTGGCTGCAGAGCAACACAGGACGACACTCAGCACTGTGCCGGGGACGACTCACATAAAGACAAAGCTTTCAGGGACATTGAAACCCTCACTGCTCCACACACAACATCAGTTCTTCTCAAGGTGAGCGAGCCGACGAGGTCATATAAGAAGAAGATTTGAGCCCTGTCAGTATTTCTGTGGCCCACACTTAATACGAGGAGTACATTAAAAATTAGTTCTGCAAATGTGTCTTTTGTGCACGTACAAAATAATTTTCAAAATGACATAATAAACCACATAATATTTAATTAGATAAAAATGCTCATTATAGTTTGTTTTATCGTTGAAATTGAATATTCATTAATGATAAGCTTTACTTTGTCCAAAAATATCTTGTCTGTTTTATTAAAAACTCCCAGATTTTGTCCGGGTCCAACTATATCTGGACCTGGACCTATATCTGGACCTGGACCTATACCTGGACCTATATCTGGACCTATATCTGGACCTGGACCTATATCTGGACCTGCTGGACCTATACCTGGACCTGGACCTATATCTGGACCTGGACCTATATCTGGACCTGGACCTATACCTGGACCTATATCTGGACCTGGACCTATACCTGGACCTGGACCTATACCTGGACCTATATCTGGACCTGGACCTATACCTGGACCTGGACTTATACCTGGACCTATACCTGGACCTATATCTGGACCTGGACCTATACCTGAACCTATATCTGGACCTGGACCTATACCTGGATCTATACCTGGACCTATATCTGGACCTGGACCTATACCTGGACCTGGACCTATATCTGGACCTGGACCTATATCTGGACCTATACCTGGACCTGGACCTATACCTGGACCTACTGTATACCTGGACCTACCATTCTGTGTTGGTCTGTCTCTCCTTCCTGTCCTCTCAACCAGCCGGTCAAAGCAGATGGTCTCTTGTCCTGAGCTGGTTCTGCTGGAGGTTTCTTCCTGTTAAAGGGAGTTTTTCTTTCCACTGTCTCCACTGTGCTTGCTCAGGATGGGAGACTGCAACGAAGCCTAGATTCATCTTGTCTGCTGGATTCTTAGATAGAGAACTTTACTAACTGGCTTTTATGTGAATGTTCCTGTAAAGTCCTGAGACAACTTTGTTGTGAACTGGTGCTTTATAAATAAACTGAGTTGAATTGATATCCTGATGCTTGCTCAATAATCAATAATGAATTGAATTGAATTTGGTGCTTCATAACTAAACTGACCGCTGAATGTTGTGAGTGAGTCTTTTACCTAAAACAAGAATGTCCTGTGTGACATGCTGGATAATTCAATTCAAAGGTTCTTTGAATTGAGAAAACTCCACGGATGAGAAGTGAAACATCTTCTGTTACAAATAAAGTCTAGTTGTTTTTGTATTAAACGTTTTTTATTTTAAATTTTATTAAGCTTTTACTACTTTTTTAAGCAAATCAGTTTGACATATTTTAAAAACACGTTTCAAAGAAACAAAGATATCAGATTTCTTGTTTCACCAAATGGACATTAACAAACAAAATGAGCTCTAAAGAACAGCTGTTATATTTACATTATTATATTATATTATTATATTATTATATTATATTTTATTACATTAGGCTGTTATATTTACACTATTATATTATTATATTATTATATTATATTTTATTACATTAGGCTGTTATATTTACACTATTATATTATTATATTATATTATATTTTATTACATTAGGCTGTTATTATATTATTATAAAAACTCACTACTATTCAGTAGCTTTCAACACCAGATGATCTGTGTTTTGATCCTGTATGCTCCACACTGGTTTGTTGTCATTATCTGCATCGTTTTTATGTCTATATTCTGATTTACCTCATTTTGTATTTTGCTTTGTGTGTTACCTGTTGTTCTGTCTGTACAGCACTTTGGTTGGCTTCGTCGCTGTTTTAAGTGCTTTATAAATAAAGTGGTATGGTATGGTATAGGACTAAGTGAATATGGCACCTCAGACTGAAGAAGTCTTTTGGATGAAAGACAAAAAGTTTCTACAATTTTTTTTTTGTTTTGTTTTATTCAATGTCCAGAAGACCAGATTTAAGTTTTTTAGATAACTCAAAAATAATACTAGATTTGTAGGAGAGCCTGAGAAGTCTATTTGCTGACTCAAGAAGCTGTTGTGGAGCTGACTGTGTTGGACATGATGCTCACCCAGAGAGTGCATCTCCAGCTGCTGCCGCAGGCGGACCTTCTGCAGGCTGTCGTAGAAGCTGGGCTCAGGGCTGCTGCCCACAGTGGGAGGGAGCGCGAAGATCCGCATGATCTTCCTCTTGTTTCTAATCAAAACACAACAAGAGCACAAGTAGCATTATGAGAACAAGTAGCACCAAAAGAACAAGTAGCACCATGAGAACAAGTAGCATTATGAGAACAAGTAGCACCAAGAGAACAAGTAGCACAATGAGAACAAGTAGAACCATGAGAACAAGTAGCATTATGAGAACAAGTAGTACCAAGAAAACAAGTAGCATCATGAGAACAAGTAGCATCATGAGAACAAGTAGCATCATGAGAACAAGTAGCATTATGAGAACAAGTAGCACCAAGAGAACAAGTAGAACCATGAGAACAAGTAGCATCATGAGAACAAGTAGCATCATGAGAACAAGTAGCATTATGAGAACAAGTAGAACCATGAGAACAAGTAGCATTATGAGAAAAGTAGCATTATGAGAAAAGTAGCACCATGAGAACAAGTAGCACCAAAAGAACAAGTAGCATTATGAGAAAAGTAGCATTATGAGAACAAGTAGCATCATGAGAACAAGTAGCACCAAAAGAACAAGTAGCATTATGAGAACAAGTAGCGCTATGAGAAAAAGTAGTACCATGAGAAGAAGTAGCATTATGAGTAGAAGTAGCATCATGAGAACAAGTAGCATTATGAGAACAAGTAGCATCATGAGCACAAGTAGCATTATGAGAACAAGTAGCATCATGAGCACAAGTAGCA
>NC_056501.1:53490722-53496088 GCF_014905685.2 Nematolebias whitei | reverse complement strand
CATGAGAACAAGTAGCATTATGAGAACAAGTAGCATTATGAGCACAAGTAGCATTATGAGAACAAGTAGCACCAAGAGAACAAGTAGCATCATGAGAACAAGTAGCATCATGAAAACAAGTAGCATCATGAGAACAAGTAGCATTATGAGAAGTAGCATTATGAGAAGAAGTAGCATCATACCATACCAATTTATTTATATAGCACTTAAAACAGCAACAAGGCCAACCAAAGTGCTGTACAAAAGAACACAAACATGCACAGCAGACAGGAAAACATAAAATAGAAATACAGATACAAATAGCAGCAGAAGCTAACTAAAATGGCCAACAGAGTAGAGAACAGACCGGGCCAAAACAAATCACACCGTGTTAAAGGCAAGCGAATAGAAGTGGGTCTTCAAGCGAGACTTAAAGACTGAGAGTGTGGGAGCCTGCCGGACACTCAGTGGCAACTCATTCCACAGTCGTGGACCTGCAACAGAGAAAGCCCTGTCACCCCTGAGCTTACGACGGGTTTCTGGGACTGAGAGAAGCATCTGGTCTGCTGACCTCAGAGAGCACGGTGGGACATATGGCTGCAGAAGATCAGTGAGATAGGATGGGGCGGAACTGTTCAGTGATTTAAAAACATACATGAGAATTTTGAAATGGATCCGAAGGTGAATGGGTAGCCAGTGCAGGGAGGCCAAAACAGGCGTGATGTGCTCTCTATAGCCTGTACCAGTTAAAAATCGGGCTGCAGCATTTTGGACCAGTTGTAGACGAGCAATGGAGGACTGACTGATTCCAAAAAGAAGTGAATTGCAGTAATCAAGCCTAGATGTTATGAAGGCGTGGATCACTGTCTCAAGGTTCTTTTTGGAGAGTATAGGCTTCAGCTTAGACAGCCGTCTCAGCTGAAAAAAAACAGGATTTTACCATCATGTTTACGTGACTGTTGAGTTTTAAGGACGGGTCCATTATCACCCCCAGATTAGTCACCTTTTGTTTCTCTAGCGGGGCAAGAGAGAAAAGGTCAATGTCATGGTTCATGAGTGAGCCACTGGGATGGAACAGCATGACTTCAGACTTCTTCTCATTGAAGCTTAAGAAGTTTAAAGCCATCCAGTCCCGGATGTCAGCCAGGCAGTCAAGAAGAGGCTGAATAGAGCGTGTGCCTCTATGCCTCAGGGGGAAGTAAATTTGGCAATCATCGGCGTAGAAATGAAAGGGTATGTCGTGTTTGCGGAAGATAGAACCTAGTGGCAGCAGGTATAAAGAAAAGAGAAGGGGACCGAGGATGGACCCCTGCGGTACCCCCCACTGGAGCGCTGTCGATGCCGAACTAGAATCTTTGATATTGACACAGAAGGTTCTGTCAGATAGGTAGGACCCAAACCATTTAAGGGCTGACCCTGTGATGCCCACCCACTGCTCCAGTCTAGAAATGAGGATCTTGTGGTCGATGGTGTCAAAAGCAGATGTAAGGTCCA
Organism: Nematolebias whitei; assembly: GCF_014905685.2. Classification (NCBI taxonomy): domain Eukaryota; kingdom Metazoa; phylum Chordata; class Actinopteri; order Cyprinodontiformes; family Rivulidae; genus Nematolebias; species Nematolebias whitei. Next base: position 53,494,615 of record NC_056501.1, on the reverse strand, counting down.
ATAGGACCAACAGCACAGAATCACCTGCGTCTGTGGAAATGAAAATGTCCTTAAAAACCTTCAGTAGAGCAGTTTCAGTGCTATGGCGAGATTTGAAGCCAGATTGGAATAACTCTAGGATAGCGTGATCCTCCAAAAACTGTTTCAACTGAGACTCCACAATTTTTTCCAGTAGTTTAGAGGTGAATGGGAGTCTGGAGACAGGCCGGAAGTTGGACATGACTGAGGGGTCAAGGTTAGGTTTTTTCAGGAGGGGCTGGACAGCAGCATGTTTAAAAGTCTTTGGCACCACACCTGAGGATAAACTGCTATTCAGAATAGCGAGGATAAAAGGACCCAGGGTAGGAAAAACTTCCTTTAGTAGTCGAGGGGGGACCACATCAAAGGGGGAACCAGATGGTTTCATGCTGCACATTACCTGCTCCAGAGAGGACAGAGAGATGGGCTCAAAGTGGTCAAACACAGCCACGCACTGAGATGGGATGGACAGATCATGAGCTGGTGGAGAAATGAGTGCCCGGGTGTTTGCCACTTTTTCTAAAAAGAAATGGAGGAAGTTTTCACACAGCTCAGTTGAGGCTTCCAGAGGTGAAGGCTCACTGAGGTGTAGAACTGAGTTCAGGGTGGAGAAGAGAACTCGGGGGTTGTGGGAGTTGGAGACAATTAAATCAGAGAAGAATTTACATTTGGCAGCTTTAACGGTTTTCTGATAGTGACGCCAACTCTCGCTTAACATTTGAAAAGACACCTGGAGCCTGTCCTTCCTCCATCTTCGTTCAGCTTTGCGACACTGCCGCCTAACGGCTCGCGTGACGTCATTCAGCCAAGGCTCTGATTTAAGTTTCGTTTTTCTGGTCTTAAGGGGAGCAACACGGTCCAGAACATTTAAACAGGCAGAGTTGAACTGAGAGGTTAGCTCCTCAGTGGTGAGACACCGGGAACTGTTCGATCCTCTCAGAATTAAAACCTTCATTAAAACAAGCAGCAGTGAAACGGTTAATGGAACGCGTATGTAGTGAACTAAGCCTCAGGTCAAGTCCTGGCCTTGAGGGCCTGCCTGGAACAAGAACTGTATTTCATTGATTTGGGTCCAGAAACACAAGATTAAGTCATCCAGAGACTTTCTAAGTGTCCTGCACTGATCAATTGAAAGAACACTCTTTTTCTATTATCATTACTATTTTACAAATGTTTGATAATCAAAGTGTGTTTAGTTCAAACCATTTTTAAATGTTGAAGTGAACTAATCATTTTTAATCAACTGTGAAACAGTATTAGTGATTTTTAATCCTCATGCAAAGTAGAAATCATGTTAAGGTCTGTTACAGAGTAATTATGCATTTTCTGATTTTCTGTCTTTGAATGAGCAAGTGTAAGTTGGTCCAAGGTTGGAGTCAAACGCAAAACAAGTTGTTGGAACGAACTGTCATGTTTTAAATCCTCTCAGACGTAAATATAGAGGCTGGCACCTGTTTTCCCCCAACTCGCCTAAATATTCCTCTCGTCTGTCTGAAAAACATTTTCAATCTGTTCCATAACATTCTTGCTGTTTTTCTGACTTCTAGTGACCTCTTACGTCACAAAAACACACCCCTGTTTGGTCGAAACGACCAATCAGGAACCTCCCAAGTGAACCGGAAATAGAACTCTTTAAATGTCGGCACTTCCTAGTTCAAACCAGTCGGGTGGAGAGTTTGCAGAGCTTGAGTCGCTTCAGGCTCCGGCTTCAGTCGTTTGCAGCTCCAGTGCTGGGAGAACAGAAGTCCAGGCATGATCCAGATCTCTTCCGAGTCTTGTGGGATTATGACATCTTCCACCTCTGAGTGGAACCTCTGACGGACTCCACTCATGTGAGTCCACCAAGAGGTGAACTTGTGTCGAACAAGTACCGTCACTACTTCGGACGATTCACAGCTGTTCCTACGGAGACGCTGAAAGGGTGCGTTAAATGGAACTTCGTACCAGTGGAGACATCTCCAGGTAAAGAGTGTATTTATACCACCTAAGTGTACCGGGGAAGAAGCTGGGAACTCACCGGAGAGTGCCGTTCTGATGCCGACACACACATTTCCCTCATCCCTCCTTTCTCTCAACTTAAACTCAATTTCCATCTTTAAAATTCTTCTATCTGCTAGAAATCATTCCAGATATTTCCAGAAATGTCTGTTGTGAAGCAAGGTTTTCAACCATCGCCGTATGGTTAATCAAATTGTACAGCTTGCTAACTAAGCCATGTTGTTATTTTCCAATTTTGCCAAATTAATGTAAATGTGTGATGTTAAATTTGATTCTGAAAATAAATGACCACGTTCATTTTGATGGGTCAAAGGAAATTAACGCCTCACGATACATTTTATTAAATTCAATGCACGACATTATTCAGTCCAGAAAAATGAAAGAATCCATTTAATTTATGAATATATCATAGCATATGTTCATCTACACGTACGTGCAGGAATGCGCGTCTTAGCAGTAGGACAAGGGGGGGTGAAGTCAAACAATACAGGCATGTGATCAGAAAAAACATTGTCACCGATTTTCAAATTAGAAACAGAGACATCGCGTGTTAAAACGAGGTCCAGCGTGTGACCATGTTCTTGGGTGGGGCCGCTCACCTGCTGAGCTAAGCCAAAAGAGTCCAATAAATCCAGAAAGTCCTTCACTAAGGGCTTCTCCTGACAACACACATGCAAATTAAAGTCACCAATAAACAAAAAGTGAGTGTATCTCTGTGTGATATCAGCCAAAAAGTCAGAGAATTCATTTATGAAGTCCTTAGAACGAGGTGGGCGGTAGATAAGCGCACACAGGACCGGAGGAGAGTGTCCAAGTTCAAAGGCGCTCAGTTCGAAGCTGGCGCGGGACACCGGGATGGACAACTGTTTACAGGCAAAGTTTGCTTTAAAAACTGTTAATAATCCCCCCCCCCCCCCCCCCCGCACCGACCTGATGGCTACGGGGCATTGAAACACAGACAGTCCAGTGGTAGTAATTCCACCAAGGCGCTGGACTCACCATCAGAAATCCAAGATTCCGTGACGAACAGAAAATCCAACTCCTCATCTTTAAAAAAGTCATTGAGGATAAACGTCTTGTTGGAAACAGACCTTGCGTTGATTAAACACAACCTGATATTGTCCAACACAGGCACAGCCGTGGATGGAGACGCGCGCGCCAGCGGGCGCAGGTTATGAAGAACAGCTCCTCCTGGTCTGCTGGTGCGGCGCACAGGTAAACAACTCCAGGTGTTTCCATGGACTGAGCGCGCGGGCAGCTGGCCAGCAGCCGGGCCCCGGGAGCACCACGGGTCAGAGAGGAGATGATCAGATCCAGAGCGAGTCCTGAAAGAATAATCCACTCTTTGCCTCAGTTTCACCAAAATCCCTGCACGCTTCCCACGACGTCTGCGACGTTTCCTCCATGGAGAAAGGCCAGGGTCACGCAGAAGGAATGCAGGAATCTCAGATAGGACCGGTGGGGGAGAGTGCTGGCCGCTGTTCAAAAACTCCGCAGGAATTTCAGCAAAAGTACGGAGCTCCAAAAGTGCCCGACGATCATACTGAAAATATGACTCGGCACACTGCACAAACCATTGTAAATATAACAAAAATACAATACAAGCAGAGAGTGAGAGACGGGCAGCCCTACACACCGGCGCCATCTTGGAAACCTGATATGATCATGAGAACAAGTAGCACCAAGAGAACAAGTAGCATCATGAGAAGTAGCATCATGAGAACAAGTAGCACCAAGAGAACAAGTAGCATCATGAGAACAAGTAACATTATGAGAACAAGTAGCATTATGAGAACAAGTAACATCATGAGAACAAGTAGCATCATGAGAACAAGTAGCACCATGAGAACAAGTAGCATCATGAGAACAAGTAGCAC
>NC_056501.1:53489584-53490622 GCF_014905685.2 Nematolebias whitei | reverse complement strand
TATGAGAACAAGTAGAACCATGAGAACAAGTAGAACCATGAGAACAAGTAGAACCAAGAGAACAAGTAGCATCATGAGAACAAGTAGCACCATGAGAACAAGTAGCATAATGAGAACAAGTAGCATTATGAGAACAAGTAGCATTATGAGAACAAGTAGCACCATGAGAACAAGTAGCATTATGAGATCAAGTAACATCATGAGAACAAGTAGCATCATGAGAACAAGTAGCACCATGAGATCAAGTAGCACCATGAGAACAAGTAGCATCATGAGCACAAGTAACATCATGAGAACAAGTAGCATTATGAGAACAAGTAGCATCATGAGTAGGCCTGCAACAACGAATCGATAAAATCGATAAAATCGATAAAAATGATAAAAATCGATGAATAAAAGCGTTGGCAACGAATTTCGTTATCGATTCGTTGTGTTGCGCGATTATGCATCTTTCACGGCGCTGCGGAGCTGTTTTGTTTTGTTCACGGGCAGTTCATTGTCAATGCTGACTGACTGAATAAAGTTTGAAAAAAAAAACTGCAGCGCGAGTTGAACAGAGCGAGGGGGGAGCAGAGCAGAGGCTGTTTTCAAAGGAAATTTAAGTAAATTTTACAAATGACGCAGCGAAAACTGTTTGACCCAAGTCCTCCAAAGAGTGGGAGAACTTCACAAAGATAAAAAATGAGAAACTTGTCGCTTTGAAAATCGCCGACACGACACGTGAGAACCACGGAGATAAACGTAAACATGTCGGAGTCACGAGCTGCAGCAGATACAACATGTTTCACTCCCAACTCGTGTTGCAGGTGAGTCTCTACAATTTAACACTTTGTTCTGTTTCAAGAGAGAAAACGTAACGTCAGTCTCTCTGGTAGATGAAGCTGTTTGTTTGTTTGTTCATCTGATTAATGACGGTGATAGAGAACGTGTGTTACTTTTTATTTAATTTAATTGGAACAATCAGTGTTTAAATGTGATTTATTAATAAATCTAACACAAAGATAATAATTTAATGATTAAGCTTCAACTTTTAATTTG
>NC_056501.1:53488477-53489484 GCF_014905685.2 Nematolebias whitei | reverse complement strand
TCATAATGCTACTTGTTCTCATGGTGCTACTTGTTCTCATAATGCTACTTGTGCTCATGATGCTACTTGTTCTCATAATGCTACTTGTTCTCATGGTGCTACTTGTTCTCATGATGCTACTTGTGCTCATGATGCTACTTGTTCTCATGATGCTACTTGTGCTCATGATGCTACTTGTTCTCATGGTGCTAATTAGGGCTGCAACTAACGATTATTTCAATAATCGATTCACCGGCCGATTATTTTTTCGATTAATCGATGAATCGGCAAAAAAACCCACAACGTTTTAATTTCCACCCCTTTATTCCAAAATTGAACATTTGACTGACATAGCAATTCACACAAAAAACAGGTTGCTATTTTACTATTCTGTTAGTAAAATATTGAATAATAAAATATAAAAGTTAGTCAAATAGCTTAAAAAAATAAATGTACACAAAAATATATACAAATGTATCTTTATACCTGCACAGTATGTAGCTACTTTGTAAAATTTGTCATTGAGGGAAGAGTGTAACCTGGATTAAAAGTGTGGATTATTGTAACCTGGATTAAAAGTGTGGATTATTGTAGTGAAGCCTTCGTCTTCAACCATGGACAGAGGCCTCGTGTCAGTGACGATCATGTTCAGGATGTTTCAGTGAAGACAGCTGCTGCTGTGGTGTCCATGATGTCTGTCCATCATGAAGGATGTTGTTGTTTGTTGTTGTTGTTTTCTGTAATGAGAGAGTAAATATGTTTTATAGCATAATTTACAGCAACTCAAGAAATGCCTTGTTTCACTTACAGCGTTAGATTCAGGCAAAAGTAGCTAAAAGAGCAATTAAACACACGCACGCACACACACACGCATGTAAAATACTTAATTACACACATTTGAGTAGATGTAATAAATTACTTTTATTCCTGTTTAAATGCAATTCATCCTGCCATACCTGCAGTGTCTTCAGACTTTGCCACCAAATTAAAAGTTGAAGCTTAATCATTAAATTATTATCTTTGTGTTA
>NC_056501.1:53488156-53488377 GCF_014905685.2 Nematolebias whitei | reverse complement strand
ATGAGAACAAGTAGCATTATGAGAACAAGTAGCATCATGAGCACAAGTAGCATTATGAGAACAAGTAGCATTATGAGCACAAGTAGCACCATGAGCACAAGTAGCATTATGAGCACAAGTAGCATTATGAGAACAAGTAGCATTATGAGAACAAGTAGCATCATGAGCACAAGTAGCATTATGAGAACAAGTAGCACCATGAGCACAAGTAGCATCATGAG
>NC_056501.1:53484239-53488056 GCF_014905685.2 Nematolebias whitei | reverse complement strand
ATGAGAACAAGTAGCATCATAAGCACAAGTAGCATCATGAGCACAAGTAGCATTATGAGAACAAGTAGCACCATGAGCACAAGTAGCACCATGAGAACAAGTAGCATTATGAGAACAAGTAGCATTATGAGAACAAGTAGCACCATGAGAACAAGTAGCATTATGAGAACAAGTAGCCTTATGAGAACAAGTAGCATTATGAGAACAAGTAGCACCATGAGCACAAGTAGCACCATGAGAACACCTCTGTCAGAAGGCAAGCCTCTCGTTCAAAGGTTATCTGTAGCACAAGATTGTGACAGAAGGTGAAGTGACCCACTCATCATGTGCAACCTGGCAGGTCCAACCTTTAAAAATATATTTGTTGTCTAGCTGGTTGGAGCATGATACTCTGAGTGTAAAATAGGAGCAGTACTCAGGACTTCATTTGTCCTGCAGTCATTTACCTTTTTATTCGACAGAGAACCACTACATGATTCTGAACAAAAGCTGTTAGATATCCTGAACGTGCAGGACTTTTTCAAAAACCCCAAAGACTTTTAATTCATGTTTGAACTTTTAATTCATTGAGACACAGAACACTGGACTGTGCTTACTTTCTGGCGTACATGAGCAGGCCGAAGCTGACCAGGATCACCAGCAGGTACACGTTCGTGGCCTCGTTCCAGGCTTCGTGTACCGAGTAGTCCAAAGACTCCGGCTCGTTCCCCAGAACCCCGTGGGCTCCCATCACAAACGATGTCAAAGAAGAACAAACCACAAGAGGAAACCAACAAACGGGCTCGGCTAGCACAGGCTAACTGCAGTACGCTGTAAACTCATGACGTCACTATCGCGCTGCTGGGCTTCTTCCGGAAGTACTGCTGCCACCCAGAGCCCTGTAAAGAGAGAGTTGCGACACTCTTTGAACTCGCCGATACGCGGTCACGTGGTTCATGCAGCTCCCCATAGTTCCAAAAAGCTCATCGCTGTCAGTCAGTTTGAGCGGCTGCTGGCGCAACATAACACATAAATCGACTTTTCTTACTTTACCTGTGTCTTTCAGCAGTAACGAACTGATTACTTAACTGATTACTGATTATTTCACAGACTATGCATTTTATCAAAGCATTTTTAGAAGCAGCTGATACATTTATCATTAAATTTTAGAAGGAAACGAGACTGCAAACACATATTTGTTAGAAAAAAAATGTATATGCAATACAGTGATCAATATAGCCATGTCAGTGTTTTATAACGTTAAAAAAAGATCAGAGTAACTCCTGTTATAAAGCTGTTTCTGATGTTCTCTGCAGGATAAACCTTGTCCTCCATGCAGCAGTTCAGATCTGCTCCAGCTTACCTTAGATCATCTGAATGAATTCTTGATTTCTATAGAAGATATTAATTCAACCTTTATTTAAACAGGTTCGTCCCATTGAGCCACGAGGACTCATTTACAAGAGAGACTGAATTTAATTGTTGTATTTGTCGTTTTTTTATGGCAACCAAGTACCTGATAACTGAGCTGATTGTAGCCTGACAACTATTGTAAAATTGTAATTCTTTGATTAAAATGTTAATTTAAATGAAACTGTTTCTAGTTAAAATCATAACAGATGACAAAATAAGTGTTAACTGTGCAAAAATAAATTTCCAAACAATTTATTATATAATATGTAAAATGTAAAGCAAGCTTTAATAAAGTACTTTTACTGACATTTATACTGTTTATTAATGACATCATCTGAAGTCAGCAGGAGCACCATCATCATCATCATCACAACATCTCTTTACAGGGCTCTGCTGCCACCTACAGACATAGATATAAACACTAGATGCCTCATTGGCTGCTGCGGCGCAGGATTTCGGCCGCCATCTTGAAACGGTCGTCCTTATTTGGTTAAAGCAGAAGATGTCTCAGCACTTCGCAGCTTCTTTCTGTTCTAATCGACGGACTGTTGACGTCAGGTCTCGGGGGATAACTTTTCACAGTAAGATGAACATATTATTGTTAGTATTTTGTGAATATAATATTACTGTACTGTATTTATGTCCACCAGCTGATGTGATGTTCAGTGTAACACGGTGTTCAGCTGCAATGAAGCTGACTGAGATCTGATGACAGGAATATTTTGCTAACAATCATACTCACTGTTTCAGCAGCTTTGGTTCATTATCAACAGATATGCATCAAAACTGGAGTTTTGTTTAAATTCTAAAAAATAAAACTGGGGAGAATATAGGAAATAGAAAATAAGCTTGACCTCCTTTGTACAATGTTTTTGTGTAGACACAAATCTCCTGTTTTTATTTTGAAGGTTTCCCAAAGAACAAGATGTGAGGAAGAGGAGGAAGTATCTTTGAGGAGGATTCATCTGAGCAGTGAGGATTTTAAACTGGAGGATTTTGATCAAACTGGTCAGACTGTCCGACTGAGAGATGGTGTGGTACCATGGGTTCACCTTAAGAGAGTAGGAGCATCATTATAAGTTCATTAGAGTTCATAAAGTTACATATTTTATTGTGAGTCACAAGGTGAGACACCTCCATGTGTTTCTATGAACAGGTAACTAGAGACTGTAAAGTTCATTTTCATGATGCTTTTTCATTTCAGCTTGAAAACTGCAGGACTACAGGAAGTGAACAAAAGCTGCAGCTGCTCTGTCTGTGCACGCTCAGGAACGTGCACGCCACACACACAACCTCAGGAGTGTGCACGTCCCACACAACCTCAGGAACGTGCACGTCACACACACAACCTCAGGAACGTGCACGTCACACACACACTCTCAGGAACGTGCACGCCACACACACAACCTCAGCACGTCACACACACACAACCTCAGGAACGTGCACGTCACACACAACCTCAGGAACGTGCACGTCACACACACACTCTCAGGAACGTGCACGTCACACGCACACAACCTCGGCCTCATGATGTGAGTATTTCTATTTTAAACTTTATTTTTCATTGATCTTTATTTATCCAGGTCGACTCACTGAGTCACGAGAACTCATTTTAAAGAGAGACCTGTTTAGGAGCAGATGGTGGGGGTTGAGTGCCTTGCTCAGAGGACCAGGGTGGGGCCAATGAGGGTGGAGGCAGGTGTGGGTGTTTCACCTTTTCCACCTCATTTTGATGTTGATGGTACCGGGAGTTGAACCTGCGACTTTCCCATCACAGGCCCATCTTGTAACCTCTGCTCCACCACTCCCCCACATGACATCATATCATACTGGTCGTATTAAAATCTCACTGGTTTCCTTCCAGATGTGTTAAACTGGTCCCCTGATGTTTGCAGGTGTGTGTGGTCAGTGGATGAAAAGCCTGGCATGAACAAGATGATGCTGGAGATGATGATTTGACGAGAGCTCCCACCTTCTACCTGTGAAGAACAAGAGCAGCTCAGTGAAGGAGCTGAGAGCTGCAGAGAGGCTGATCCATGGAGCTTCAACACAGCAACCTCCAAACATGTCCACCCTCACACACATCGTCTGTGGACACACTGGACCACAGCACAACATGATAACACACTGACAACAACAACAACAGCAACACATTCACTAATGATTCAGACAAGTTTAAGTTTTTTATTGTTTGCTTGTTTTCCAATTAAAAACAGTTTGTTGTCCACTGTTGTCATCACTCTTTGTTAAAATCCAGGTCTCTCTTGTAAATGAGTCCTATTGGCTCGATGGGACTAACCTGTATCAATAAAGGTTGAATGAATATAAATATATACATAATGATTTATTCAACCTTTTATTTAAACTACAGTAAAAATGATAGAGATTATATATATATATATATATATATATATATATATATATA
>NC_056501.1:53479513-53484139 GCF_014905685.2 Nematolebias whitei | reverse complement strand
ACAATTACAATAGGCCTTCGCAGCGCTTTGCTGCTCGGGCCTAATAAACGACACAATTACAATAGGCCTTCGCAGCGCTTTGCTGCTCGGGCCTAATAATAATAAGAAACGACACAATTACAATAGGCCTTCGCAGCGCTTTGCTGCTCGGGCCTAATTAAAGCTGCAAGCAGCGTTGAAGGCCCTCGCAGCGAAGCGCCGCTGCGGCCTTATGGCGACCGCGGGAACTGCAGCGACCCTTCCCGGTCGCCATCGAGAATGCTCACGCTACCGTCACGCGCCCGTTCTCCGGAGTGCGCATTCGCCAAACCTTTGACATAAGCTGCGACCGCATATGTACCTATTGTAATAATGTAGGGGGCGCACTTGAGTCAAATATTAAACAACAACACCACTGTGTCCATAAGTCCTCACTAGTCAAGCACCAAAAATCTGGTGCAGATCGGACGATATATCACTGAGATATAACAGTTTGAATTATCTAGGGGGCGCACGTGAGTCAAATATTAAACAACAACACCACTGCGTCCATAAGTCCTCACTAGTCAAGCACCAAAAATCTGATGCAGATTGGACAATATATCACTGAGCTATAACAGTTTGATTTACCTAGGGGGCGCACTTGAGTCAAAAGTAAAACAACAATACCATTGTGTGTTTAAGTGCTCACTAATCACACACCAAAAATCTGGTCCAGATCGGATGACACATCACTGAGATATAACAGTTTGAATAATCTAGGGGGCGCCCTTGAGTCAAATATTAAACAGCAAAACTAAAATGTCCATCAGCTCTCAGTAATGATGCACCCAAAATCTGGTCCAGATCGGATGACATATCACTGAGATATAACAGTTTGAATAATCTAGGGGGCGCACTTGAGTCAAATTTTAAACAACACTAACAATGTGTTTAGACATGGTCACACATTATGCCATAAAAATTTGGTGTAGATCGGATGATATATCATTGAGATATAACTGTTGCAAGATTGTAGGGGGCGCTATAGAGTCAAAATTTAAAAAACTATACTACTGTGTCCACCAGGGCTAAATAATAATACACCATAAATTTGGTGCAGATCGGCTGATATATCACTGAGACAAAACAGTTTGAATAATGTAGGGGGCGCCCTTGAGTCAAATATTAAACAACAAAACTAAAATGTCCATCAGTTCTCAGTAATGACGCACCAAAAATCTGGTTCAGATCGGATGTTGTATCACTGAGATATAACTGTAAGAAGAATGTAGGTGGCGCTGTGGAGGCTCTTGGCCACTTATCATGGAAACCTGTTCAGAGGTGGATAATGATCAATCATAGTGATTTTGGTTCACCTGGGCTCAAATCTGTGCAATTTAGAGCCAAACGTATTGCAACGGCGTCACTTTTTAATTCGCCATGGCGCCACGCCCACATTCTCCAGCTATTACTGTTTTGTTGTTTAAATCAAGTCAGACCATCTTATCTGTCTTCTAACAGAGGATCATCCTGATTATGTTAAGGGTGTCAAAGAAGGACCATTCCAAGCAAAAAAAGTCACTTCCTGTTCTGAGGGGGCGGGGCTTTGATGACGTCAAAATTTGACCTCAGTGTATCGTCAGGCATGGGACAGGGATGACTCGTGCCAAATTTGGTACGATTCTGTTTTTCAACGTGAAAGTTATAACGTTTGGAAATTTATGGCGTGAAGCTCAACTTTGAGGCCTGGCCCCGCCCCCTCAACATGCGTGAATTTGCACCGTTTTGATAACTTTAGGTCCCCCATGCCTACTGAGCAAAATGGCAAAGGTTTGAAACCGATTGAGCGAAATCCCTAGGAGGAGTTCGTTCAAATTCGCCGTGTACGAAAAGTGAGAAACGGCCAAAATTGACCCTTTGACCCAAAATGGCCGACTTCCTGTTGGGTTTAAGGCATACCTCCAAGAGACTTTTTTTCTTGATTCAGTGGGTTCTACCTATGTACCAAATTTCAGCTCTCTAGGACTTACCAGTTTTCATATCTCACGTTAGGGGGCGCTGTGGAGCAATTTGGCCACGCCCACTTTTGGTTCCATTAAATACCTCGCATTTCTCGCGGGGGACAATTTTGGGTGAAATATGGTGAGTTTTGGGATATGTTAAGGCCTCCAAAAATGCGATCTTGGGCGGAAAAAAATAATAATAAGAAACAGCACAATTACAATAGGCCTTCGCAGCGCTTTGCTGCTCCGGCCTAATAATAATAAACGACACAATTACAATAGGCCTTCGCAGCGCTTTGCTGCTCGGGCCTAATAATAATAATAATAAGAAGAAGAAACGACACAATTACAATAGGCCTTCGCAGCGCTTTGCTGCTCGGGCCTAATAAATGCTGAGAAAATTAAATGAAAAACATGATTTGACAAACTGGAAAGTAAATTTGTTGCAGGCTGTGTTTCAATTGAATAACAGACCCATTGTACCAGGCACCACTCCTTTAAATTGAATGATACTCCAGAAGAAAAAAAAGAACCAATTAGTATGTGGAAAATTGATGACAGAGCAGAGCTGCCTGTCAGAGCAACTCCTGGATCTGCTGGACTAGATCTGAGGACTCTAGAGCCAGTGATATTGATTTCAGGTCAAATTCAAGTTATAAAATTGGTCTGGGTCTGCAATATCCCAGAGGCAGGAGAAGAAAAATGGGTGAATGTATCTGTAAACAAATATTATATAAGAGAAAACTAATGATTCTTCCTCTATCTGTAAGCAGTACTTTTTGCCTCTACAGCTTGATGTTTCATTGATCTTTGCGGACTGGATGGGGACCGCCCAAAGGACAACATGAGAAGCTGGTGACAGGCGCCCGTCAGAAGGGAGTGCAGGCTGTTTGGGCATCACGTGCCTTGTCGCTGATGGTCAACGCCTCATCAGCAACACCAGGACGTGTCTTCGAGGAGGATCAGGTGTTCACGTTTGGTTGAAAAAATGCAAGCAAGATCAGAGTGCAAAGTAACTTCACATGTTTGAAACACGAAAGGCTGCCTGGTGGGGCACGGCTGACTGTCCTATGTCAAGTGTCGGGCATGCTACAACAGGGAAACCATCCCAGTGGTACCCAAGGGATGTCAGATTAGAATTGTGTGGAAATCCCACTGTATAACATGTATAAGAACGGTACATGTAAACCAGATGAAAGAAAAAAAAAAGAACGAAGTTTGATTTTACTGCCAATTAAGGAGAAGGAGGAGACGTGCTTCGTTGGCAGTTACCCAAGTTGGAGTCTGGATGCCATCAGTTGTCATGACTCAAGAAGAAACGGCCAAAATACTGATAAAAGAAATAAACTGGCAGCTGAAGATGTGGGGGAGCACAGAAGAAGTGCTCTCCAACATAATTGAAGCTTTGAACTTGTTTTCCTGTGTACCTTGCAATTTTTCCATGCACAGCTGCAGAAGGAGCGCTTCCAAAGGGTGGTGACCACATCGAATCATGATTGAGTGGAGGAGAGTATAGAACATTTCCAGTTCCTACTGGGTAATTTTGAAACCTGAATTGACAAAATGTAATGATAACATGTGTGAGTGACATTGGGTTCGATACCATGTTAATAAGGCAACCACAGTTATGCAAATATCACATTTTGCCTTTAATAACTGTACAAGGACACTGGTTTTTAAAAATACAGGGTGAGTGGTTTGAGCCACAGACAAATCTCACATATGACATGCAATTACGCGAGACAGCTGATAAAGGAGTGATATGTATGCTGAAATTAGGTCATGTTAACCCATGTTTAACCAGAGACAAGGTATTGTGTGATTGGACTCATGAACTAGTTTGATAGCAATAATAAAAAGTCATCCTCAATTACCTGAGGTGCCTTTCTCTGGATGTGTGTATGGTGTACATCTGTGGACTTGGAACAACCAGACTTATCAATTAACTAATTATAGTTCCACCACTCGACTAACAGAGGTACAGTGGCAAACTTTGCACGTACCCTGGCGAGTCTCCCTAGACCGTTTCAAAATGCGCATTGACATGGGTCTACAGAGCTGAAACGAATGATTGAATCTCATAAGTCTAAACGTGTCTGATCTAACAGTGTCCACCTGCATGGCTCAAAGAAAGGTTTTTACATGTGGCTAAACTAATAGTGTAGACGTTGGCTCACCATTGGTGGGATATATTCGCAGGAATATTATCTACGGCGCAAAATATATGCAGTATCTCTTTTGCTTGTTTAGTGAAAAGAAGAATAACTAGTTTGATCTATGTATCTCTGTATTAACTTTGTGTATTTTGGGAACTTGTTTTTATATTAGGAGGGTTTAAAAAAAAGAATTAATAAAAAAAAGAATTAATCAGGAAATTTATTATACAGCTTGGTACATGGTTTGGTAGGGAAAAAACTATAATCACACTCGAACCTGAACACCTACCAGATGTTTTGATTTACAATGATCGTGTCAGTGGGAATGTAATAAATCAAACGTTCCAGGGGTTTGAAACTCGTCTGAATTGTCTTAACTTTGTGAGTGAGTTTATTCAGGATGAAGTTATGAGGTTATTCCCAGAACAATTTCAATTTCAGGAGAGTGATTTTCAAAACTAAAGAGTTGTATTATGTTTTACATGCCATAAAGGCAAAGGGTGGAA
>NC_056501.1:53470400-53479503 GCF_014905685.2 Nematolebias whitei | reverse complement strand
TAAAGAGTTGTATTATGTTTTACATGCCATAAAGGCAAAGGGTGGAATGAAAGTTGCCTTTATGCCTATTCAAACATATATTTTGTATGTGTTACTTATCAGAATTAAATGTCTAAATTGCCATAAAAGGCAAGGGTGGAATGATATAGGAATGATTATTTTGATGCTTTTATGTCAATTTATACTTATACTCACTTTATATGCAGCTTATCTGTCCAAAGTCAGGCCTGTGCTGCAGATGTGTTTTGGAGTAATTAAAAGTGAGCCTCCGGGGGATGCTCTAACCGTGGGATCTGGCCTATCTTATAGTTACAGTGACCCAGAGTTTGATGTAGACAGGTCTTTCATCCACCCACGACTTTGGGTTTGAAAGACATGTTTTTATGAGCCATCGCTCTGTTGTACAGACTGCTTTGATGATAGAAAACATGTTTTAATGAGATACCGACTTTCTGTCTGTCCTCCTGACAACCATCAAACTTGTTTTTCACTGCTCTCACGCGATCCGCTCAGGGAGGGGTATATAGGAGGTGTGACAGGCAAGGAGAGTCAGAAGTCTTGCTGTGGACTAGCGCGCGGTGCCCAGCAGTTTGATGTGATTTCCTGTCATTGGGTCGAAGGCTTCCCGACTAAGTGTCAACGGTGAGAGGACTTTCATATCAATTTGTGTGTTAAGAGTGTACGAGTGTACATGTTTTTGCTTGGCTGTTTTTCTGTGGCAGATTAATAAATGACACTATTATTTCTAGCAGTAACAGTCTCCTTTGTTTCATTTTCCTCTCGTGTGAATATTCGGTGCCTACCGTTCACAACCCGTTAAAGAAATTTCATAAAACACACACACACAAACATACATATTCATATATACAAACCGGATTCCAAAAAAGTTGGGACACTAAGCAAATTGTGAATAAAAACTGAATGCAATGATGTGGAGATGGCAAATGTCAATATTTTATTCGTAATATAACATAGATGACAGATCAAAAGTTTAATCTGAGTAAATGTAACATTTTAAAGGAAAAATATGTTGATTCAAAATTTCACAGTGTCAACAAATCCCCTAAAAAGTTGGGACAAGTAGCAATAAGTGGCTGGAAAAAGGACATTGAGCATATAACAAACAGCTGGAAGACCAATTAACACTAATTAGGTCAATTGACAACATGATTGGGTATAAAAAGAGCTTCTCAGAGTGTCAGTGTCTCTCAGAAGCCAAGATGGTAAGAGGATCACCAATTCCACCATTGTTGCGCAGAAAGATAGTGCAGCAATACCAGAATGGTGTTACCCAGCGTAAAATAGCAAAGACTTTTAAGTTATCATCATCAACCGTGCATATCATCATCAAAAGATTCAGAGAATCTGGAACAATCGCTGTGCGTAAGGGTCAAGGCCGTAAAACTCTACTGGATGCTCGTGATCTCCGGGCCCTTAAACGTCACTGCACCTCAAATAGGAATACCACTGTCAAGGAAATAACAGAATGGGCTCAGGAATACTTCCAGAAAGGATTGTCAGTGAACACAATCCACCGTGCCATCCGCCGTTGCCAGCTGAAACTCTATAGTGCAAAGAGGAAGCCATTTCTAAGCAAGCTCCACAAGCTCAGACATTTGCACTGGGCCAGGGGTCATTTAAAATGGAGTGTGGCAAAATGGAAGACTGTTCTGTGGTCAGATGAGTCACGATTTGAAGTTATTTATGGAACACTGGGACGCCATGTCATCCAGACCAGAGAGGACAAGGATAGCCCAAGTTGTTATCAACGCTCCGTTCAGAAGCCTGCATCACTGATGGTATGGGGTGCATGAGCGCTTGTGGCATGGGCAGCTTGCATGTCTGGAAAGGCACCATTAATGCAGAGAACTATGTTCAGGTTCTAGAACAACATATGCTCCCATCTAGACATCATCTCTTTCAGGGAAGACCCTGCATTTTTCAACACGATAATGCCAGACCACATTCTGCAGCAATCACAACATCATGGCTACGTAAGAGAACAATCTGGTACTGAAATGGCCAGCCTGCAGTCCAGATCTTTCACCTATAGAGAACATTTGGCGCATCATAAAGAGGTAGAACCAGGAACATAGTTCTCTGCATTAATGGTGCCTTTCCAGACATGCAAGCTGCCCATGCCACAAGCGCTCATGCAACCCCATACCATCAGTGATGCAGGCTTCTGAACGGAGCGTAGATAACAACTTGGGCTATCCTTGTCCTCTCTGGTCTGGATGACATGGCGTCCCAGTGTTCCATAAAGAACTTCAAATTGTGACTCATCTGACCACAGAACAGTCTTCCATTTTGCCACACTCCATTTTAAATGACCCCTGGCCCAGTGCAGGGGTCCTGTGACCAGTAAAGGAAGAAGTGGGTAAAGATGATGGATGGATGAATTATTTGTTCCTAGATATATATTTTTGAAAAATCCATGCACCTAAGCTAACCTAATACTGGTAATTTAAGTTACAGAAGGTTGTGCACGTCTACATTTGTTCCTATTTTTGGTATAAATATAAAATGATCCAAAAAGATTTGATCCAGTAAAGAATATGAAATTGTTTAAAAAAACCCGTTCTATTCGTTTACATTGTTGTTTATTCTTTTCAGCCCGTCAGTTACTTAACTGAACCAATTTTTTTCACCATTTCAATAGAAAAATCTGTTCTGAATCAAAAAACTGATTTTTAATCAAATCGTGACACCAAAAATTGGAAACAAATCGCGCGCACACACGCACACAACATACACACAACACGTATACAGACCATTTCCAAAAAATTAGACTATCATGAAAAAGTTGTTCAACTTTCATAATTCCATTCAAAAGGTTAATCTTTAATAGATGATAAATTCAGGGCCCACAATTTAAACTATTTCAAGTATTTGTTTATTTTTAAATAATTTGGGCTTCCAGCTCATGAAACCTATGAAAACAGGATTAAAAAAAAAATTAGAATACTGTGAAGACATCAGTCCACACTACTCTGTTTTTGCAGAAAAAAAAGGAAAAAAATTAGGATGACAACAAATCAATCAAAATACCATGCCATACCATTTTATTTATAGAGCACTTAAAACAGCGACAAGGCCAACCAAAGTGCTGTACAGACAGAACAACAGGTAACACAGAAAGCAAAATACAAAACTGTGAGGAGCAACTGGTCCGCTGACCTCAGGGAACGTGGTGGGACATACGGTTGTAGCAAATCAGAGTAGGGGTGCAGAAAAAAATAGTTTTTTCGATGAATCTAGATTTTTAGTCCTGGCGATTCTGAATCGTTTCTAAAAGTCCAAAAATCGATTTTAAAATGCATTTAAGTTTTATATTTTTTCCGCTCCTACTCCCCGTTCAGCTGCCGTAGAATTGAGCCGTGTAGGCCACCGTACAGCAAGCTAGTTAGCCAGCTCCCTTTATCTGAATGGAGCCTGCTAGCATGGAGGAGGGGGACAGCACGATTCAACTCGCTGCTTCGTCTTCAAAAATCATTTCAGATCCTACAATGTTCCAGGGAAGACAGAGCTGAACAAGAGCACGGTTGTTTACAAGAAGTGTAAAATAAAATTGCAGTACAGTATTTTGGATATAAGGCAAAATTCACGGAAGATGAAAGCGAAGCAGCCGACCAGCGAACTCTGCAACAAACTTCCAGGCTTCTCCCAAAGAATGCAAAGAGTTCCCTCTCCATCTCCTGCTGCATCACAAAGGATTTATGATCAGACAGCTCAGTGAAGGTGACGGGTTCAGGTTTATTTTAATACGATGATTTCAATGTTTGTTATTCCTTCATGTAGATTTTTTTTTTGCGATAAGCAGCTGCACAACTTCACCATGAAACAACAAATGTTAGAAGCTCTGATGCAGCTGCAGCTCAAAGGTAACTGTTATTTCTCACATTATACTAAAACTTATAGACAAGTTATATAACAGATTTTATGTAATTTGTCTTTTTAACAGGTTGAAGAGAGGACAGATGAGACATCACCTGGAGCCAGTTCTATTTCGTATAGGCTTCGCCCTTTAAGAGCTGTCGCTGGTGGGTTTTATCCCGTCATGCAAAGCATCGCACTGAAAAAAATTTAGTCCACGTCCACCTGTTGTGTGGGCCCCACCCGGTCCGTATAGCAAGGCAGCACTTTGGTTGGCTTTGTAGCTGTTTTAAGTGCTTTATAAATAAAGTGGTATGGTATAAGTTACGTTAAGAGCAGGTAATCGGCTCCCATTTTTCTTCAGCAAGCTAATAGTACTGTCAGAAGAATGAAGAAGGGAAGTTGTCCAGCTTGACGAGCTCAATCTTTGTTAAGGCTGCCTGTGGTCCCACCACGCCAACCTCCTGCCGTCCCTGTGAGTTCTCCTCCCGGAGGAGAAGCAGACGAGCAGCCTTGTTTCAAGGTAAGCACCGAGGAATATTTCTCAGTGGCTGGTCACTACACGCTGGACGACACCATCTTTTATTTTTCCTTTTATCGCCGACTCTCAGAGCGAATCGAATGGTTCCTCCAGGACAGGCGATGTCAGCAGCAGCCTCCGCTGCTCACTCCCTCCTGGAGAGCCTAGTTTCGGAACGAGGGGGGCTGAGTGAATGCTCACCCTCCCCGGACCTTTTTCGCATCGGCGCCCACACCTCTCCCAGCCGTTGGTGCCCTCTTCTGGAGCTGCCCGGCATAATCCAGGAGGCGGCTGACATGAAGGGACTTTTTTCCGTCCCTCTCCTCCCCCCGCCCAGATTGGATGATCTAGCGGGAAGGTTTCTGGGCTCCACCCCGGCTCGCCGTCCTGATCCCATCTGGCCTCGTTTCCCAGCAATGACGTTCTACTGGAACGAGGCTGCAGCCGGACCCGGTAGACCGAGAGCGCCGGTTTCCACATCTGCGCCCATCAACAGAGTGGAGGGGTTTTACCGAGCGGAAATTCCCTCGGTAATCAGAAATCACCAACAGGCGGCGCCCTGGGACAACAAACCGCAGGGCTCACGGGGGAGAAGATTCAGGAATGACTCCTTGCGGGGGATGTGTGTGTGCAAATGATGACAGGAGTTTTGAAATAAAACACGAACATCGTTCAAAGATTAAAGTGTTTGATTCAGCCTGTCTGTCAGTTCGAATGACCTCACAGCGGCTTCTCCTCACACATCCTCCACACATATGAGCCGGTGTCCTTAAAACAGTGTTGTTTTTTTTCAAAATCACCGCAGCTCAAAGAACACACAGAACGCTCACGTGACACAGCAGCCAAAAGTGAATGTGTTCAGAAGATCGAGTCCAATGGGAAATCCTCGCTCTCAGCTTGAGGTGCGCGCTGCTTCCTCTCACCGCAGCGGTGTCAAATGCGTGCTCCCACGGCGCCGGCAGTTTTCACCCAAACGGCACCGCGTTGATGAGGGCACGCACCCCTCTCCTCAGCGCACACCAGCTCACATCAGCATGGATGTGAGCCCGCAGCCTGTGCGCGGCATAGAAATGCCGAGCACCCGCGGCAGTCCTAAACCAGTTCCGCATGCTCAGGGTGCGCGCACCTTCCCTCAGCGCACGCCAGCTCACATAAGCACGGATGTGAACCCTCAGCCTGAGTGAGGCACACATGACGGCGGTGATTGTCATCCGTAAATAACGTGACGCAGCATAAACCCGTGCCCGCTTCCCAAACGTTACGCGGAGTGGCGGCGTGCGTGCGCTCCAGATAGATGGATGAACCATTTTTATCAGCAGGGGATTCACACTGCAGTACAGCTCAAACCCCCGTTCGGACGAACTCTAGATAGAGACGTTTTCTGTCATCTCTAGAACAGATCTCGTCCCCCCTCGCAGAAGCTCAGGAAATTCCGATTAAAAATGTAATTTCCAGGTTCCCAGGAGAGGAAAACACAGGGTTCCACTCTCGTCACTTCCTGGTCCCAAATGGACCGGAAGGATGAGATTCACTTTAGAATTATCAATTTTGAACTGTGAGACAACATTTCCATTCAAAATGCGTCGAATCGCTCTGCAGCCGCCACACAGATCAGGGAGGAGAATTCTGCTTTATCTGGACAGTCTGTTGATGCTGACCCGCTTTTCCAGAAAGGTGGCAGAAGTACAACTCACGTGAAACCGGCAGAGTGATAACAGCTGTTCCCGTCAGCAGACACTTCACACGTGTCAGACTTCACAGAGGCTCCCTCTTGGTTTTCAAGTCCCGTTTAAAAACCCACTACTATTCAATAGCTTTCAACACAAGATGATCTGTGTTTTGATCCTGTATGCTCCACACTGGTTTGTTGTCATTATCTGCATCGTTTTATGTCTATATTCTGATTTACCTCATTTTGTATGTTGCTTTGTGTGTTACCTGTTTTTTTTTTGTCTGTACAGCACTTTGTTGGCCTTGTCGCTGTTTTAAGTGCTTTATAAATAAAGTGGTATGGTAATAATTTTGTTCCACCTCATGTACCACATGTGACGGTAATGACAAAACTGACTTGACGGATGGCTGCTTGCACAGAGGGCTGTGATGCAATAACAGCATTGTTAGAGGGGGCAGTTGAACATGGAGACCGCCGCCCGTTTACACAGATGAGAAAATAAACATCTGAACGATTTTAAGGCCCTTAGACCCATTTCTGCTCAGTTATCGTTACCGATTGTGGAAAATGCATCTAGGATAGTTCAGAGTAATACAGAAAATGTCCTTTTGCTGTGCTTTATTCTGCCGCTTTAAGTTTAATTCAAGAAGCCATTCTTTCCAAGAATCAGTAATTCAGATTGCATCATGCTCACAGATACATCACATTATGTAAAGAGGTTTTTTGATGGCTGTAAGATGGTTCAAACTGATAAATCTACTGAACAAGATAAAGCACAACAGTAAACTGACCTACAGATTCTGCAGGAGAAAGATTCAGAACAAAAACAAGAATACGTTTTGGCAGGAGCCATTTATCTTGTTTTTCTGTGTTTATCTCCACTAGAGGGTACATTTCATTTTGTGTACTGAATATGTCCGCAGAGGAAGGTGGTTACTTAAGGGCAGGTGTGATTCTGTTCAGGTGTTGCTAATGAGAAGGGACAAACTGTTTTCTACTGTCAAGGCTGATTTATTTATTGTATAAATGGAAATGCCAATGGACATTGTGAGGGAAATAAACGATTTTATGATTTATAAGTCGAAATGAAGATCTGCATAATGAATCTTGATTGAGCGCAGGTAAAACCAAAGCCTACCAGGAACAACAGCAACCAGGAGCCTAAAATATAGGATTTTAACCGCTACACGTTTTATTTTATTTTTTGGTCAAGTCACTGGTTTTATTGTATTAATAATTTTGATCAGTTTAAGTTTTTTTTAAATAAGACAAATTTGTAATTTTTTCTCTAACAGTTGGGAAATTGGGGGTTTTACGGTAGCTAAAATTTGAATATCTATTTTGCAAAAATGCTTTCAAAACCATTTTCCATCTGTATCAGAACAATTGTAGACAGGAGGAATACATGCACAGCGGTGTATTAAGTGACCAGCTGGGATCCAATGTTTCACTCTCCATCAGCTAAATAACACTTAAGCATATTTTATTTTGCAAGGACAAATAAGTGTTTAAATTTGTTAGTTTTAATTGGACAAAAACTAACTGATATACATTAGTTAGTTTGCTTCTGCTGCAGATTCACTGTGAAGACTATTATACATCCCTTAATACAATCTGATTAAATGTTATTCAAACTGCTGGTAGCAGTGACATCAGTTTGTTAATAGATATGCACAGCCATGTTCAGACCCGATATAAACATCTGTTCTGTGTTGGGTGATCTGTTAGTACCTGGACGTTACTAAAAACAGGCGTAAACACTCACAAGGTACCACCAGACCACCTTCAGAGGTGCTCTGGTACACTTATATGCATTTCTTTGAAAGCCTAAATACAAATTGTGCTACACTGTAGGACCACCTATTGAACAACAATGACTGAAATACTCTTTTTTGGTCAGTCTAATTTATGAATACCTATTGGGATGTGTAGTCATAAATAATGCATACAGTAAATGCCTACTGCAGCTTTAATTCCAGAGTGAGAAGGCTGTTAGAGATTTTGTTTTTATTATCAGCAACAAACTTGCACAGTGGTTTCCAACTGGTCTGGCTTTAGGACCCTCCATTACTACTTAATGACATGCCATAACCTTATTTGATGAAGTATGTAGCTTTAGCGGAGCACTGCTAACTTAACATAATGTCTTAATAAAATGATTCACTCATTTATTCAACCATTTACCAGAAGGCTGACATAATCAGAATGTTCTTTTTTTTCCATTTGGCCCACCAGCTGAGAACCACTGTTCCAACAGACATGGAAAATTCACCATACATAACTTTGTTGACATTATAGGGAGCTGAATATCCTGATGCATACTCCTCTCTCAAACCATCGTTCCTCTCTGTCCAGGATGTGAACATCTTCATCCCTGAAAGAGTGACCGCTGGCCTGGAGATGAGTGTAGACCTCAGAGTCCTGGCCTGATGATGTTGATCTTCTGTGCTGGGCCATCCTTTTGGCCAGTGGCTGTTTAGTTTCCCCGATGTAAGACTGATCACCCTCCTGACACTGAACAGTATACACAATATTAATCTGTTTGTGCCGGGGGACTGGATCTTTGGGATGAACCAGTCTTTGCCATAATGTATTTTGGGGTTTAAAAGCCACTGGGACGTTATGTTTAGAAAATAAACGTCTCAGTTTCTCTGATACTCCCTCAACATAAGGAATGACCACTGGTCTGGGTCTGGGTTCCTCCTTTTCACCTGATGGCTGACTGGAGTCCTGTTTGGGTTTCTTCTCTGCTTTCAGGAAGGCCCAGTTAGGATATCCACATTGCTCTAGAGCCTGGCTTGTGTAAGACAGGGCTGTGATCAGTCTTACATCGGGGAAACAAAACAGCCACTGGCCAAAAGGATGGCCCAGCACAGAAGATCAACATCATCAGGCCAGGACTCTGCGGTCTACACTCATCTCCAGGCCAGCGGTCACTCTTTCAGGGATGAAGATGTTCACATCCTGGACAGAGAGGAACGATGGTTTGAGAGAGGAGTAAAGGAGGCCATCTTTGTGAAAAGAAATCGTCCATC
>NC_056501.1:53458859-53470300 GCF_014905685.2 Nematolebias whitei | reverse complement strand
GCCAATGAACTGAACACATTCTTCAATAGGTTCAGTTCAGGAACAAGTTCAGCATCCTCCTCTCTTGCCCACAGCCAAACATACATACCACTCTCTATTGACCCAAGGCTGTCCTGTCACACCTCAAACATTGTATCTACCACCGCAGTCATGGACCCTTTTTCTACATATTGGTCTTCAACCAAATCAGAAGATGCTGATACCTCCTTTGCCTCCCCCCTCTGCGTCTCCAGAAGTCAGGTGAGGAAGCAGCTGGAGAGACTGAACCGGAATAAAGCTGCAGGTCCAGATGGTGTCAGTCCCAAAGTCCTGAAGGTCTGTACAGAGCAGCTCTGTGGGGTTCTGCAGCACCTCTTCAACCTTAGCCTGACCCAGGAGAAGGTTCCAGTGTTGTGGAAAACATCCTGTCTTGTTCCAGTGCCAAAGAAAATGCACCCATTAGTCCTCAATGAATATAGACCTGTTGCCCTGACATCCCACATCATGAAGGTCCTAGAGAGACTTCTGCTGACCCACCTGACTAGACAAACAAGCACATATCAGGACCCACTGCAGTTTGCTTATCGGCGTGGACTTGGAGTTGAAGATGCCATCATACACCTGCTTCAGCAAACTCACTGTCATCTAGAAAAGGCAGACAGCACTGTGAGAGTCATGTTCTTTGATTTCTCCAGTGCATTTAACACAATCCAGCCTGATCTGCTTTGTCAGAAACTCCAGAAGACTCAGGTGGAGGCCTCAACATTCACCTGGATCAAATATTACCTGACAAACAGACCACAGTTTGTGAGACTGAAGGGTTGTGTGTCTAACCAGGTGGTCAGTAGCTCAGGAGTACCACAGGGGACTGTACTCTCACCATTCCTTTTCACTCTGTACACCTCAGATTTCCAGTACAAAACAGACTCCTGTCATCTGCAGAAATATTCAGATGACTCTGCAGTGGTCGGGTGTATCAGAGATGGACAAGAAGCTGAGTACAGGGAACTGGTGGACCGCTTTGTGGCATGGTGTGGAAACAATCATCTCATCTTGAATGTGAACAAAACAAAGGAGATGATTGTAGATTTCAGGAGAATCAGGAACAGATCCAACCCTATTTTCATCATGGGAGAAGAAGTGGAGGTGGTGGAGAAGTATAAATACCTTGGAGTTCACCTGGACAATAGACTGGACTGGAAATGCAACAGTGAAGCATCTACAAGAAGGGACAGAGCAGACTGTACTTCTTGAGGAAGCTGAAGTCCTTCAACGTTTGCAGCAAGATGCTGCATATCTTCTATAAGTCTGTTGTAGAGAGTGCCATCTCTTCTGCCATCATCTGCTGGAGGAGCAGCACCAGAGCAAGTGACTTAAAAAAGATCAACAAGCTCATAAAGAAGGCTGGCTTAGTTCTGGGGACTCCTCTAGAACCTTTGGAGATGATTGTTCAAAGAAGGATTCTTCATAAAATGAAGAACATTATAGACAACCCTCAGCATCCTCTTCATCAGACTGTCATACAACAACAGACTGTCATACAACATCAGACTGTCATACAACAACAAAGTGTCTTCAGTCAGAGGCTTCTTCAAATCCGTTGTAGGACAGACCGCTACAAGAGATACTTCCTGCCCACAGCCATCAGCATCTATAACAACTTTTTAATGAAACCAGGATGATGAGTTGCAACAACATTTAATTTCCCTCTGGGATTAATGAAGTATTTTTGAATTGAATTGAATTGAATTAAAGTTATAAAGCTGAGGTGTTCTGTAAACTTTAATAATGCAGACTGACACATGCAGGTTGACCTCTCACTCTTCACAACAGAGGATCGTTACAATCTTTGTTAGTCACACCCACAGAGTGGCCACTCTGGTCACATGGTTGACATTGCTGATAGGAGTGAAACTGCCTGGGTTTCAGTCCTAAAGCTGCAATGTAGGTTTGTGAATGTTGAAATCTGAGGCCCCCTTCTCTGTTAAGAGACTGTTTTTCTCTTTTTACATAAATTGCTTCCTTCACCCCTCTCTCAAACTATCTGTGTTCTCGGTAAGATGGCGCCCGTGTACATGGCTTGCAATCCACCTCTGCTGATGGTGTTCGGATTATTTTTGTTTTTTGTATTCCTCATCAATGACATCAACTCTCTGCTGGTGTATGACAGACAACAACTTTTGGATCTTCGTTTTTCTGTCACTGAAGTAGCTTATTTTGACCATTATCAGCGTACCTCTGGACACCCCCCCCCCCCGCTGGTGGACGTGCCAGCTTACCTTCGCTGCGCTCCTCACCTGCCTGCCCAGAGATCTCGCTTCAGACGCCGGGGAAAACGAGCTGGTCAGCTGGTGAAGCTGAAAGCTCTGCGCGCTGCATCTTCCTCTACAGCTGGCGGTCATGGTCTCCAGCTGCCCGCGTGCCCGGACCAGGTAACCAGCTTTAGTTGTCAGCCGGTGCGCAGCTCGGACCGACCTGGAGGGGCTGTTATTGAAAACCTGCGGACATTAGCGCACGCTAACTCCACCGCTGCTAGCTCTACTTTGGACAATATGGATGTGTTTGGTCAACACAAGATCTGTTACCAACAAAACTTTTATCCTCAGGGACTACTTTCAAGAGCACGATTTGGACTTTCTGTGCATCACAGAGACTTGGATGTCTCCGGGTGAGTCCAGCGCTTTGACGGAATTACTGCCACCGAACAGTCTGTGTTTAAATGCCCCGCAGCCATCAGGCCGGCGCGGTGGTGGATTATTAACAATATTCAAATCAACATATGACTGTAAACAACTGCCCATCCCAGTTTCCCACGCCAGCTTTGAGCTGAGCGTCTTTGAACTCGGACATTCACCTGCAACGTTATTTGCACTCGTCTACCGTCCACCTCGGTCTAAGGACTTCATAAATGAGTTTTCTGACTTCTTGGCTAAAATCACACCAAAATATGAGCATCTTTTCATTATTGGTGACTTTAATTTGCACGTGTGCTGTCCTGAGAAGCCCTTGGTTAAGGACTTTTTAGATTTATTGGACTCATTTAAATTAACTCAACACGTAAACGGTCCCACCCAAGAGCGTGAACATACACTGGACCTTGTTTTAACTCATGATATGACTGTTAATAATCTTGTTATTGGTGATAGTTTTTTCAGACCACATGCCAGTCCGGTTTGAGTTCACCCTCTCCCATCTAACTCCTAAGTCGTGAATTTCCTGCACGTAGTACCCGGACCATTAACCACTTCACTGCCACACATTTCACAGATATTTATAACTCTGAAATGATCATTCAGCCCCCAGTGTTTCTCACCACCACTGAGGAGCTGACATCCCAGTTTAACTCTGTCTGCTTAAAGACTCTGGATCATGTTGCGCCTGTTAAAATCAAAAAATCAAAACTGAGAGCAGAACCTTGTCTGAGTGACGTCACCAAGGCCACTAGGCAGCAATGTAGGAGGGGCGGAACGAAAGTGGAGGAAAGACAGGCTGCAGGTCTCTTTCCAGATACTTAAAGAGAGTTGGCGCTGTTATCAGAAAACAGTAAAAGCTGCTAAATCAAAATTCTTCTCTGATATAATTACCTCAAACTCTCACAACCCACGTGTCCTCTTCTCCACCCTAAACTCTGTTCTCCACCTCACTGAACCATCACCTCTGGAAGCCTCGACTGAGCTGTGCAACAACTTCTTACATTTCTTTTAGGAAAAAATTGCGACCACCAGGGCTCTCATTTCCCCTCCAACTCATGACCCATCCATCCCACCTCAATCTGTAGCTCCTTTTCACCATTTTGAACCCATCACTCTATCTTCTCTAGAGCAGGTCATGTGCAGCTTGAAACCTTCTGGCTCCCCCTTTGATGTGGTCCCCCCTCGACTACTAAAGGAGGTGTTTCCTACTCTAGGTCCGTCCATTCTTATAGTAAACAGTAGTTTATCCACTGGCGTGGTGCCAAAATCCTTTAAACATGCTGCTGTCCAGCCTCTCCTGAAAAAACCAAACCTTGACCCCTCACTCGTTTCCAACTTCCGGCCTGTCTCCAAACTCCCATTTGTTTCTAAACTACTGGAGAAAATAGTCGAGTCCCAGTTGAAGTGCTTCCTGGAGGATCACGCCATCTTAGAGCTTTTCCAATCTGGCTTTAAACCTCTCCACAGCACTGAAACTGCCCTGCTGAAGGTCTTTAACGACATCTTCAGATTCACAGATACCGGTGATTCTGTGCTGCTTGTCCTGTTGGACCTCACAGCCGCCTTCGACACCATCGACCATGAGATCCTCATTGCTAGGTTGGAGCAGTGGGTGGGCATCACAGGATCAGCCCTAAATTGGTTCAGATCTTACCTCACTGACAGATCCTTTTGTGTCTCCATCAAGGATTTTAGTTCCGCAGAGGCAGAGCTTAAATGGGGGGTTCCGCAGGGGTCCATACTGAGTCCCCTCCTATTCTCTTTATACCTGCTGCCGCTTGGTGCCATTTTCCGGAAACACAACATGCCCTTCCACTTCTATGCCGATGACTGTCAAATTTACTTCCCCCTAAGACACAATGGTACATGCTCTATTCAACCGCTGCTCAACTGCCTGGCTGACATCAGGGACTGGATGGCTTTAAATTTCTTAAGTTTCAATGAAAAGAAGTCTGAAGTCATGTGGTTTCCTCCCAACGACACGATCACAAACCACTGCATCGACCTTTCCGCTCTAACCCTGTCAGAAAAACAAAGAGTCACTAATCTGGGCGTGATAATGGACCCTTCCCTGAAACTTAATCATGTAAACATGATCGTTAAATCATGTTTCTTCCAACTGAGGCGGCTGTCTAAACTGAAGCCCATATTGTCCAAAAAGAACCTGGAGACAGTAATACATGCGTTCATTACATCTAGGCTTGATTACTGCAATTCGCTCCTGTTTGGTATCAGTTAGACCTCCATTGCACGACTACAACTGGTCCAGAATGCAGCAGCCCAATTTTTAACCAGTACAGGCAAAAGAGAGCACATTGCACCAGTTTTGGCCTCACTGCACTGGTTACCAGTTCACTTTCGAATCCAGTTCACAATACTCATGTATGTCTACAAATCACTGAACAGTGTCGCCCCCCCCCCCCCCCCCCAAATCTCTCTGATTTGCTACAACCGTATGTCCCACCACGCTCCCTGAGGTCAGCGGACCAGTTGCTCCTCACAGTTCCAGGAACTCGTCTTAAGCGCAGAGGTGACAGGGCCTTCTCTGTAGCAGGACCAAAACTCTGGAACGAGTTACCTCTGCTTGTTAGACAGGCCCCCTCCCTCTCGGTTTTCAAGTCCCGTTTAAAAACTCACTACTATTCAATATCTTTCAACACCTGATGATCTGTGTTTTGATCCTGTATGCTCTACACTGGTTTGTCGTCATTATCTGCATCGTTTTTTGTCTATATTCTGATTTACCTCATTTTGTATTTTGCTTTGTGTGTTACCTGTTGTTTTGTCTGTACAGCACTTTGGTTGGCCTTGTTGCTGTTTTAAGTGCTTTATAAATAAAGTGGTATGGTATGGTAAAATGTGCACATTTTGGTCCT
The DNA here is from genome assembly GCF_014905685.2 of Nematolebias whitei. NCBI lineage: Eukaryota > Metazoa > Chordata > Actinopteri > Cyprinodontiformes > Rivulidae > Nematolebias > Nematolebias whitei. The sequence goes on along the minus strand of NC_056501.1, from coordinate 53,464,752 downwards.
AAAAAGAGTGTCCCTTCTCTGTGAGGTGAACAGCTGAATCTTGTCCTGATGAAGTAGCTCTCCTATTTTGAGCCATGCGTCTGTGAAGAGGTTGTTTAGTTTTCCCAATGTAGAGGTCTGGACAGTCCTCGCTGCACTGGACCACATACACTACACCACTCTGTTTGTGTATGGGTGTTTTGTCCTTAGGGTGGACCAGTCTCTGAGAGTCCTGCTGGGTTTGAAATGTACTGGGATGTTGTGTTTGTTGAAACTCCTTCTGAGTTTCTCAGATACTTCAGCAACATAAGGGATGACATTGTTTTTTTGTTTCTTCTTCTCTTGGTGCTGCCCAGTTGGGATATCCACATGTTTGGAGAGCTTCTTTGATGTGTATTTTTTCCTTCCCTTCTGTCTTTGTGGGGATGTGTTCAGTCCCATGCTGTAATTTTGATTAGTGGTTTAACGGTACACGTGGGTATACGGAACCGTTTCGGTACGTCATGAACGGTTCGGTCCACATGTGTACCGTTTCGGTTATTTTTTCTATCATTAAATTTTATTAAAGAGAGATTATGCGCCGCGGAACTAAAGTTCCTAAGCGTGTTTCAGCACGGCGATATAGTCTTGCAGCACGCGCAGCATTAGCATCTCATTGCGGTCTCCTGTTTGGGAACATTATGTTTTTCTTGTTAAAAGACAAGTGAACAAATCCAAAGCTGAGTGTGGACGTTGTTACACAGAGATTGGATCTGCAGCAGCAACAAGTCAAACTTGTTAACGTTCTTGAAACGACATCATCCAAACATGAACGTCTCTTCTACAGAATAGCAGCCTTGGTGCAAACACGGACAGCAGCAGCATTTAAACAACCGTTCTCAAGTAAATCAGAGCGGTCCAAAGCAATAACACAAGATGTAGGATGTTGAGCATGCATCAGGATACAAGATGTAGGAGTTTTTAAAGCTCTAGATCTACGCAGTGGTGGCTCGTGGACTTTCCACAAGGGGGGTTATAACTCCAAAATAGACAGTATATATATATAAATATACACACACACACACGTACGTACGTACACACACACATATATATGTATATATATATATATATATATTATAATTTTATTTAAAAAGCGCCTTTCATGACACCCAAGGACACTTTACAGTAAGAACAAAGATCAAAAGGAATAAATTACATAAAAAATATAAAATACATAAAGAATGTAAAATACATACAGAATATAAAACACATACAGAATATAAAATACATACAGAATATAAAATGCACAAAGAATATAAAATACATAGAGCAAAGTTAAGGATAAGAGAGTCTAAAGAGATGCGTTTTCAGAGCAGTCTTGAATATAGAAAGAGAGGTGGTGTTTCTTAAGTCAGGGGGTAGAGAGTTCCAGAGATGAGGGGCAGAGCAGGTGAAGGCCCTGCTCCCCATGGTGGAGAGGCGGGCAGAGGGTACATGGAGGTGTAGTGAAGAGGAGGATCTGAGAGAGCGAGAAAGGATGGAGATGTGTAGGAGGTCAGATAGGTACGGAGGGGCAAGGTTGTGGATAGCTTTGAAAGTGAGAAGAAGAATTTTGAAGACGATGTGTGATTTAATCGGGAGCCAGTGGAGCTGCTGCAGGACAGGAGTGATGTGGTTATAGGAGGAGGTTTGAGTGATGACACGGGCAGATGAGTTCTGGACCAATTGCAGCTTCTGGAGAAATTTGTTGGGGAGGCCATAAAGAAGGGAGTTGCAGTAGTCAATCCGAGAAGTCACAAGACTGTGAACAAGGATGGCTGTGGAGCGGGGTGTGAGAGAAGGGCGGAGACGGTTAATATTTCGGAGATGGAAAAAGGCAGACCGAGGGACATTGTTGATGTGTGAAGTGAAGGAGAGAGTGGTGTCGAGGATGACACCAAGACTCTTGACCTGAGGCGAGGGGGATAGCAGAGAGTTGTTAAGGGGGATATATATATATATATATATATATACATATACACACACACTGATATAGGAATGATTATTTTGATGCTTTTATGTCAATTTATACTTATACTCACTTTATATGCAGCTTATCTGTCCAAAGTCAGGCCTGTGCTGCAGATGTGTTTTGGAGTAATTAAAAGTGAGCCTCCGGGGGATGCTCTAACCATGGGATCTGGCCCATCTTATGGTTACAGTGACCCAGAGTTTGATGTAGACAGGTCTTTCATCCACCTACGACTTTGGGTTTGAAAGACATGTTTTTATGAGCCATCGCTCTGTTGTACAGACTGCTTTGATGATGGAAAACATGTTTTAATGAGATACCGACTTTCTGTCTGTCCTCCTGACAACCATCAAACTTGTTTTTCACTGCTCTCACGCGATCCGCTCAGGGAGGGGTATATAGGAGGTGTGACAGGCAAGGAGAGTCAGAAGTCTTGCTGTGGACTAGCGCGCGCAGTGCCCAGCAGTTTGATGTGATTTCCTGTCATTGGGTCGAAGGCTTCCCGACTAAGTGTCAACGGTGAGAGGACTTTCATATCAATTTGTGTGTTAAGAGTGTACGAGTGTACATGTTTTTGCTTGGCTGTTTTTCTGTGGCAGATTAATAAATGACACTATTATTTCCAGCAGTAACAGTCTCCTTTGTTTCATTTTCCTCTCGTGTGAATATTCGGTGCCGACCGTTCATGACCCCTGTTAAAGAAATTTCATAAAACATTTTTTTGGCGACGAGGATGGGATATTATTAAAATAAATAAATAATTCTGAACGGCTGCACCATGTTCAAACGAAAGGAAAAGAGTGTTGAGGAAAAAAGTTGATGCAAGTGCATCTGGACAAAGAGTCCACAGAGGTTGTGCCAGGTTGGGAGAGTTATCCAACTTTGTTTGGCTTTGTGTTTAAGAGGTGAGGGGGACGCCCCGAACCTTTATGAGAGTTTAAAAACAGAGAAAAAGTTGATTCAGACGCCTGAGGCGGCGTGAGCTGAACGGAGAAAAAGTTGATCCAGACGCCTGAGGAGGCGTGAGATGAACGGAGAAAAAGTTGATCCAGACGCCTGAGGAGGCGTGAGGGGAACAGAGAAAAAGTTGTACCGGGATGGGAAGAAGTCCCATCCCAGTTGTTTTAACAATTTTCTGAAGGCAGATAGTCCGGGTGAAGTTTTGACCGCTTTGCAGGCAATAGAGGTCAGAAAGATGGCACCAGTGATGGGGCTTCAGCGCCGAATGTGGGTTTGTGCGACTGCATGGAAAAAGTGTGTGGAGGAAGTTCAGGAGAAAGATAAGCGGTGGTTGCAACAGAGGCAGTTGTTGTCTGATGCACAGACAGAGTGCATACTGCAGAAACAGCGTGAGGGTGCAGTCGGGCAAATATGCAGGCTTAAAAGGGAAAAAATTAGAAAGAAGAAGCGTGATGTTTCGCCGGAGCGATTCGGAGCTTATGTTGCAAGGTTGGATGACGGATGGGATCCGTCGAGTTGGGACGGTGGCATCTGGGGAGACAAGGAGGTTGTTTACTTGTCTAAACTATCACAACCCACAGATGCTTGAGTATCTAGGCTGTTGGATAAAGGTGGAGGTCAGGTAATGAATTCAGCGCATCGAGTTAGAGCTTTGCAAGACTCGAGACCGTCGTTTGAAGTTTGTGTTGAGACAGCCCGACAGATAGCATCGGATTGGTCTGATTTACAGGGGCATTGGGTGACCCTAGGGGAGTGCGAGCAGAGATTGGTTAAGGAATGCGCTCGCTGTGCGTTGGGTTGTAGATTCAGAGTGTTGGAACTCGGAGATTGGAACACAGAGCTGAAAATGGTGAAAAAAAAAATTTAGTCAATCCATGGGTCGTGGGCCGAGAAGGGACGGCCGGAAAAAACATGCAGGAACCTGCCCGTTCTGCTTTCTGGAGGGCATTAATACAGGCAGGAGTGCCTGCAGCTGAGATGGATGATGTGTCAACAGAAGAGCTGAGGGCTGGAAGCCATTATTTGGATTAAAAGGGGCAAAAGTAGAAGGTCTAGAAGTTGACATCAACCTTCTGAAAGCAGATATTGTCAACATTGAACATCAAAGGTCCAGAATTAGAGAGCCCAGATTTTGACGTTAAATTAAAAAGCCCCAAAACTTGAAGGTGATAATGATATTAAAATGCCTAAAGCCAAGATGGTTGAAGGGAAAAAGGGTGGATTTGAAATGTCTAAAAATAAATATGTCATCAGAGCACTTAAAGGGGATGTGTTAAGCTGGTTGCTTTGAAGGAAGTGCATCGTATGTTGTTTGGTGCAACATATGTTGTTTATAAATGGATCATTTGCAGCTGTAGTTTTGACAGCATCTAAAACAACTCGAAGTATCTAAAAATATCTGAGATAAAAAAAAAATTCACCATCTTGTTTTGCAGTTGTCTCACATTTAAAGTGAAAGTTCAGCTCTTTTCAAGAGGTGTTCTGTAGAAAAAGTTAACACCTCAGTTTGGAAAAACTGATGAGCTAAATATTCTGAGTGGGGCCAAGACTAGAAGAAGGATTTCTTTTTAATAAATAAAAGTTAATTGTTGACACTTTTTGCATGAAGTGGTTATGTATGAAGAATTGTTTGATTAGTTGTAGAACAAGACAGACGATGAAACTACAATACAGCAATGTGAAGCATGTCAGCATTAGGAAAGAGGGTCACAATAGTAAATGCAGGGACAAATAGAGGAAAGGGACCATATCAGATCTGGCAAATGGATTTCATTGGCCCTTTGCCATGTCACAGGGGTGTAGATATGTATGTACGGCTGTAGATATATATTCAGGTGTGTTGGTGACTCATCCTTGTAAATATGCAAATCAGACATCTACTTTAAAATGTCTTAGTATGATGAAATAATTTTATGGGGTTCCCCTTCAGATACAAACAGATAATGGGACCCATTTTACTGGAAAACAGGTGAAAGACTGGTCAGCTGAAAAACATGTTGAATGGATTTATCATATTTCCTTATCATCCACAAGCTGCTGGGCTGATTGAGAGAGAGAAAGAACTGTTAAAATTAAAGCTGCAAGCAGCGTTGAAGGCCCTCGCAGCGAAGCGCCGCTGCGGCCTTACGGCGACCGCGGGAACTGCAGCGACCCTTCCCGGTCGCCATCGAGAACGCTCACGCTACCGTCACGCGCCCGTTCTCCGGAGTGCGCATTCGCCAAACCTTTGACATAAGCTGCGACCGCATATATACCTATTGTAATAATGTAGGGGGCGCACTTGAGTCAAATATTAAACAACAACACCACTGTGTCCATAAGTCCTCACTAATCAAGCACCAAAAATCTTGTACAGATCAGACGATATATCACTGAGATATAACAGTTTGATTTATTTAGGGGGCGCACTTGAGTCAAATATTAAACAACAACACCACTGTGTCCATAAGTCCTCACTAGTCAAGCACCAAAAATCTGGTGCAGATCGGACGATATATCACTGAGATATAACAGTTTGAATAATCTAGGGGGCGCACTTGAGTCAAATATTAAATAACAACACCACTGTGTCCATAAGTCCTCACTAGTCAAGCATAAAAAATCTGGTGCAGATCGGACGATATATCACTGAGATATAACAGTTTGATTAACCTAGGGGGCGCACTTGAGTCAAAAGTAAAACCACCATACCATTGCGTGTTTAAGTGCTTACTTATCACACACCAAAAATATGGTCCACATCGGATGACATATCACTGAGATATAACAGTTTGAATAATCTAGGGGGCGCACTTGAGTCAAATATTAAACAACAAAACTAAAATGTCCATCAGCTCTCAGTAATGATGCACCCAAAATCTGGTCCAGATCGGATGACAAATCACTGAGATATAACAGTTTGAATAATCTAGGGGGCGCACTTGAGTCAAATTTTAAACAACACTAACAATGTGTTTAGACATG
>NC_056501.1:53443587-53458759 GCF_014905685.2 Nematolebias whitei | reverse complement strand
AGTTTTGTTGTTTTGCTTTGTTTTGTTTTTTTGAATGTCCAGAGGACCAGATTTAACTTTTTTAGATTTTTCTACCTGGATTAATGAGCATGCATCAGGATGTTCAGTTCATTGGTCTGATCCTCCTTCTGCTTGAAGCCTGTGATCTTTTTCATCCCTGACCACACCTCTCTGATATTGTTCTGTTGGAGCTTGCTCTCCAGCTTCTTCTTGTACACCTCCTTGCTGTTTCTTATCTTGACTTTTAGTTGCTTCTGTGTGCTCCTCAATAATTCCCTGTCTCCCTCCCTGAAGGCTCTTTTTTTCTGGTTTAGCAGTTCCTTCAGGTCAGTGGTAATCCAGGGTTTGTTATTGGGGAAGCATCTCACTGTTCTGGTGGGGATGGTGTTGTTTACACTGAAGTTTATATAGTCGGTCACACACTCAGTCATGGCATTGATGCCCTCTCCATGTGGCTGCCACAGTGCATCCCAGTCTGTAGCCTCAAAACAACCCCGCAGGGCTTTTTCAGCTTCCGTTGACCATTTTCTCACTGTTCTCTTTATTGCAGGTTGCCTCTGAACAAGGGGTTTATATTTTCAATCAATCAATCAAATCAAACTTTATTTATAGAGCCCTTTCCAGCAGCCAAAAGGTGCACAAAGTGCTGCACAGTACAGAAGTTAAAAACAAACAAGAATAATAAAAAAATCAGTCAGTTAAAAACAAAAACAATTAAAACATAGCAAAATTGTCAAAGACCTACTAGGTATTAAAAGCCTGCCTGAATAAAAAGGTTTTAAGATTAGATTTAAAATACTCCATGTCAGTGATGGTGCGCAAGTCCTGAGGTAGCTGGTTCCAGAGTCTGGATGCGACAACCGAAAAGGCCCGGTCACCCCATCGTTTGTAGTTGGATTTTGGGACAGAAAGTAGAAATGTATTAGAAGATCTCAGTGTTCTCCTATATTCACGGACAGCTACAAGATTAGACAAATATAGTGGGGCAAGACCATTGAGAGCTTTAAAAGTGAATAATAAAATTTTAAATTTAATTCTAAAATCGACTGGAAGCCAGTGGAGAGAAAATAAAACAGGGGTGATGTGCTCACGTCTGGAGGTGTTGGTTAAAAGTCGAGCTGCAGCATTTTGGACCAATTGCAGGCGTCTAATGGAGGATTGGGAGATTCATGCATATGGGAATTGCAGTAGTCGAGCCTTGAAGTTATAAAAGCATGGATGGCCTTTTTTAAGTCAGAACGATTTAAAAAAGGCTTAACTTTGGATAAAAGACGTAACTGATAAAAACAGGCCTCGACTACAGAGGATATTTGTTTGTCAAACTTTAAGTCTTTATCAAATGTCACTCCCAAGTTTTTAACTGTGGATCTGAACTTGGATGTCAGAGCACCAAAGTTACAGGGAGCATCATCACCAAAGAAAATGCATTCTGTCTTTCCTTTGTTTAAAAACAAAAAATTAAGATGAAGCCACTGTTTAATGTCGGCAATACAATCAACGAAAGGTGTGAGAAGGTTACTGTTTTTAGGTTTCATTGGTAAATAAATTTGTACATCATCAGCATAGCAGTGAAAAGAAAAATTATGTTTGGCTATCACTGATCCAAGGGGCAGCATGTACAATGTGAAGAGGACAGGACCAAGAATAGAACCCTGTGGCACACCACAAGAGAGAGGGGCAGAGGAGGAAGACAGATTATTCAGCATGACAGAGAACGTTCTGTTGGTCAAATAAGCAGTGAACCACTTGAGAGCTGTACCAGAAATTCCAACATAATGTTGGAGACGAGACAACAGGACAGCGTGGTCCACTGTGTCAAACGCAGCTGTAAGGTCCAGCAGCACCAGAGCAACGGGACACTTGACATCCATGGACATGGAAATGTCATTATGGACTTTTAACAGGGCTGATTCGGTAGAATGACGGGTTCTAAATCCAGACTGAAATGTTTCATAGATACCATGGTTTTCTAAAACAGGTTGTAACTGCATAAAAACAACTTTTTCTAAGACTTTAGCTAAAAAAGGCAGATGCAAAATAGATCTAAAATTTGATAAAAGTGATGGGTCTAGGTGAGGTTTTTTTAAGAAGGGGCCTAACAACCGCATGTTTAAATGCAGCAGGGACAATTCCTAGACGAAGGCAGGAGTTTAAAAATGTTAAAATACAGAAACCCACAGAATTAAAAACCTCTTTCAAAAACTTGGAGGGAAGAACGTCCAGTGGGCAATTAGTGAGCTTCATGTGTTGAGCAACATCAGTGAGAGTGGCAAGAGACACTGGTTGAAAGTGTTCAAACACGACTGGAGCTACAGAGGCAACAGAGGAGTCAGGAGCAACAGAACTAGTGACCTGTCTGACTGAGGCCACTTTATCCTGGAAGAATTTTAGAAAGTTTTCACAGTTAGTGGCTGTGGCATCTGGTGAAATACGCACAGCTGGGTTAATAACAGAATTAATTGTGTTAAATAACACTCTAGGACAATGGCAGTTATTTGAAATTAAACCAGATAAATATAAACATTTTGCCTCTTTTACAGATCTCTGGTAGTTTGTAAGGCATTCTCTCAAAAATTTAAGAGATGAAAGAAGTTTGTCTTTCTTCCATTGTCGTTCTGCTTTCCTACATGTTTTCCTGAGAGCACGAGAGGCGTCATTTAACCACGGTTCAGCTCTCGGTTTGGTGGATTTAAACCGAAGAGGAGCGATGGAGTCTAAAATTTCAGAGCAAGTGGTTTGGAAAGAGAGAAGGAAGCCATCTGGACAAAGTTCATTGGAAACAAAAGTCTGAAAGTCCATAAAAGCAGCGGTAAACAGTCCAGCTGTCTCAGGAGTAAAAATACGACGCCAATGACCCGCAACGGCAGGCCTACTGACTGGTAGGGGGGCTGAAAACTCCAACATGATGGGGAAATGATCTGAGATGGCTGTTTCAGATGTTTCACAGAGTGAGATGGACAGCCCATGAGATATAATAAGGTCCAAGGTATGTCCAAGAAGATGAGTAGACCCATGTACAGACTGTGTTAAGTTAAAAGATGTTAAAAGATTGATAAAATCAGAGGCTAACTGATCAGACGGGCAGCAAACATGAATATTAAAATCTCCACAGATCAGCAGATTATCAAATCTGGGGATGGAGTCAGCTAAAAATTCAGAAAATTGTTGAATAAAGTCCTTATTATATTTAGGTGGGCGGTAGACAATTCCAAATAATACAGGCTATGTCAGCTCAGCCACGAACAGCTGTAACTCAAAAGAAGAATATGTTCTGGCAGGTAGAAGTCTACATTTGAAATTGTCTCTAAAAACTGAGGCAGCAGCCGGGTGGGAGGAGCTCAGAGAAGGCACTGGTCTCATCTGGTCTCATCCACGTCTCCGTCAACAAAAGAAAATCCAGTGTGTGAGAGGAGAAAAAGTCATTCATGATAAATGTTTTGTTAGTTAGTGATCTGATGTTAATCAGTGCCAAACGAACGGAGTTACTAACAGTTTGCTGACATCCACGGACAAGCGGACGGAGGTTCTCCTGAACGCAGCCCCGGGTGCGGGTCCCAACGAGCCGGTAGCGGGGGCGTGGGCAGCTGGCGTCCGGGACAACCGGCCGGAGCCAAAGATAGGAATCCCTTGTTTGCTGGTTGTGAAAGCCGTGGAAGTTAAAATCCTGTATCCGGAGTTTGACATGAAGTCCGCTTCTCCTTCCACGTCGTCGACGTCGGCGGCTCCTGGAGGGCAGCGTGGCGAGAGAACGCCATAAACAGGTAGGCACCGAGGCAAGGTGCGGTGGTGGCGGAAGCTGATAATGTTTGTCAAAGTTAATTGATCAGTTCTGCATAAAGTCTCTAATATTTAAAAGTGCCTGGCGATCGTACACTAGTAGCTTTGACAGAGACCATACTGAAGGTAAAAATGCAAAGAAAAGCAAAAACACAAGTAGCGAAGACAGCAGAGGTGGACGGCGTGCCAGACACAGCGGCGCCATCATCATTTCATATAGGTCTATAGTTGTTATTTTGAGCAGAGAAACACAAGATTGTGATCTGATTTGCCAAGAGGGGGTCTTGTTTTAGCAATGTATGAATCCTTGACATTTGCATAAAACTAGTCCAGCATTTTGTTTTCTCTGGTAGAGCAGCTGACAAACTGTTCGAATGTTGGAAGTGTAGCAGAGAGAGAGGCATGATTAAAATCCCCAGATATTGCAACAAGCGCACTAGGGTGTTGTGTCTGTAGCTTAGCAACCTCAGAGCTGATGACATCACACGCAGTCTCGGCAACAGCATTGGGTGGAATGTAAACAGTTGCCAAAATAACACTGGTGAACTCTCATGGCAAATAATATGGACGACAACTTAGTGCTAACAGTTCAACATCTAGACTGCAGAGACGACACTTCACAGTAACATGTCCAGGATTACACCATCTGTTGTTCACAAGCACTGCCAACCCACCTCCTTTCCTTTTGCCTCTCTGCTTTAAATCTCTATCTGCTCGTATGGTCAGAAAGCCTGGCAAGGAAACGCTGGAGTCGGGGATATGATCCTGCAGCCATGTCTCAGTGAAACGCATAATACTGCATTCCCGATACTCTGCATGGGTCCTTGTTAGGGCTTGAAGTTCATCCAACTTGTTTCCCAGCAATCTCACATTGCCCATCATGATCGATGGAAGAGATGGTTTAAACTGCATTCTTCTCTCTTTCTCCATCTTCTTTGCTCCTGCTCTGCATCCACGACGCCTCCTTTTCAACTCATTTGGGATTTGAGGCTGTAGTTGAGATATTATTTGAGATTTGGAGATGTTAATCAGCTGCTCCCGGTTGTAAAAAACAACCTTGTTGTTATGGTTACGCATCATAACAAATGTCCAAAAGCAAAGCTATTTCTGTAAAAATCCTTCCAGCTGCACAGCATCCGACACCAGAGGAAACAATCATCCAAAAAAAGTGATTTATATCCAGAAAAAAGAGGAATTAAAGTTATCAAAAGTAATATCTCAGAATGAAAGTAACAGAGCTACTCCAACATGCAGCCACCTTGAGCGGCACAATTCTAGAATCTAATCCTACACTCCTTGTTTCTGTGAATTGAGAAAGCTCTTTGTATGAGAAGCGAAATGTCTTCAGTTACAAATAAAGTCCAGTTGTTTAGTTTTTAACCCTTTTTTTGGATTTACCACGTCCTGGATGACTGAGAATCTTCATCAGCATGATTAAGGTAAAGGTATGGTGTCAGGTGAAGGATGCCTAATGCTTTTTGTTTTCAATTTGGACATTGTTCAAGCGTAGGTTGTAGTTTGTTTGTATTTTTAATAAGGGGCTAATAGAATACTTTTTTCTTCTTTCTGCACCCTTTTCATTCAGTGTTCTTTCTTTTTGATGAATTTGTTCTTTTAAATGAATGAATAAATAAAAATGTCATGTAGCTGAAAGTACTGTCCTGGTTGTGTGCAGGTGGAACCTGACCTCCTGTGGAACCAGTGTAGCCAGCTCCGAGTGCAGCGAGGAGCTCTTCTCCTCTGTGTCTGTCGGGGATCAGGATGACTGTTATTCCCTTCTAGATGATCAGGAACTTACGTCACTTGATTTGTTTCCTGAGGGCAGTGTGTGCAGTGACGTATCCTCCTCCATCAGCACGTACTGGGACTGGTCTGACAGCGAGTTTGAGTGGCAGGTGGATGCCGTGTTCTTATTGTCTTGTATTTTCTACGTCCTTAGAACTTGGCTGAAGGTTTTGCTTTGGTGTTTGGCTGTAAATGATGTTTCTTCGATGTCTGTTTATTCTTTTGTTATTTACGCTTCTCATTGTTGATTGTTCTTGTCCATCCAGTTGCCAGGAAGTGACATTGCCAGTGGCAGTGATTTCCTGTCTGATATAATCCCAAGTGTGCCAAGTTCACCATGTTTGTTTTCCAAGAGGAAGCCAAAGCCCCACCCTCATCGCAACCTGGATGAATTGCCCTGGAGTGCCATGACCAACGATGAACAAGTATGTTGCTCAAGAACACCTCCCTGAGCAGAAATCATCAGTCTGTTGCAGCAAAAATCTAATCTGCAGTTTGATGAACAGGTGGAGTACATCGAGTACTTGAGTCGCAAAGTCAGCACAGAGATGGGCTTGAGAGAACAGCTGGACATCATCAAGATCATCGACCCCTGTGCCCAGATCTCTCCCACTGACAGCGAGTTCATCATTGAACTCAACTGTCTCACTGACGAGAAGCTGAAGCAGGTGAACAAACTGCTGAAACACCGAGACGCAGCTACACGTGTGAAAGCTGAACATTTAATCTAAATCTTCAGGCTTTGAAATATGGATGCTTTGTCTTTCTATATTGTTTGTTTGTTTCTAAAAGCAGAAAGAGAAAACTTTCAATATCTTGATTTTGGTTCAGGATTATTAATCATTTACTCAGATTTGACAAACTAAGTTCAGTTTTTATTAATTAAACCCAATTTATTGTTTCTTGTGTAAATGAGTGTATATGATGGTTTAACTGGATTCTTACAAAGTCTTCAAGTATGAGGAAGTATGGAGTTCAGTCAAAGTACTTTTTTAGGTATGGATAAGTGTGTGGAGGGGAGAATTAAAAAAAAACTTTTTTCAGTTGCTTTTTCTGAAATTCAAATTTTCTAAAAGTTGCTGAAATGTTTAGGTTGTTTTTTATGATGACCATACAAGAAGAATGTCAAACCATCTATTCTGTTGGCAGTTCTGACATTTTCAGCTTGTTTCTGTGTCTTAAACTAGAGAGCACGAAGAAAGTTGGACTTGTCCTCTTCAGGACTTATTTTGCCCCCAGTGACACTGAATACGTTACACGGGGGGAGGAAAATATTACTATCACCCTTTACTGTGTGGATACCAACAGCTGTGCTCCATGTATTATCTGGACCTCACTGAAATCATTGCACACTGAAAGAAACTGTTTCCTTGATTTATTGTTTGTGTGAGTTGCTGCTTCTGAGGGAGGTCCGAGCCGAGGGAGCAGCGTGGGCTGGGGGCAGGTCCTGGGTCTGAGAGGAGGCCTAAGGCCCACGGCTAGCAGCAGCTAGCTGCAGTGACCGGTGACCCATGAATTCAGTTTTACCAGTTGTATTAAATCAAGCAGGAAAGGGTTACAGTTTACAGCGCTGGTCTCTCTGGTCTGTGACGCAATCACAAACTGGAAGGGGGCAGATGTCCCGCAGCATTACAGACTTATAGGGCCTAGTCTCCTCTTTCACATAAGGGGAGCTCAACCTGACGGTGTATGAGGAGGACTAAGTGTGATCTCAAGATCTTGTGTGCTTTGACGTGTAAGGAAAAAATGAGACGGTGCTTCAAAAAGCCTTTCTACGTGATGCAGCAGAAATAAACTGTTCCTTGACGGATATTGAATCCCTGGGAGACTCTTTTAGAGCTGCTGGCCCAGTTTAACCCAGTCAGAACTGGGTCATAATGTCATTATAATCCCGTCTCTGGGCAGATCAAAACCCCAGGACCAGTCTAGATAAATATCTAACAAAAACCTAAACTAAAAAGTGTATTTTTGTTATTGCAAGGAACCCCAATGTCATTGAGACAAAATTCCACTTTACTGGTTTAGCAGAATGGGCCATACAGGTTCATGTATAAAGACTCAAATGTTATTTAATGAGATTTGCTCAAGGGTTATGCACATTCTTGTGATTTGTATTAAAAAAGTATTAAAGTTGAAATAAAACAAAGCGTCAATTAAGGAAAAGTTGATCTTTTAGTTGTTACTTGTTTATCCCCTCAAGATGCATCGGTAAGCCAATAAAAAATAAAGTGATTTAAAACTATTCAATAATTTACATTCACATTCAGATAATGAAACTGCACTGCTGTACAAAGCCAGTGAATTAGTCAATTTACTGATGTTTTAATATAAAAGGCTCAAAAATCTACAGTAAATATATATATATAAATATATAATATACAAATAAATGAAAATATGAGTACGAACAAGTGTGGAATTTAAAAATGGAAAGTAAGCACTTGAAGTTCAATCCCCTCCATGACTCCATGTTGTAGTTTGAGCATAGGACAGTTTGAAGCTCCTCTGTCTGATGCCCGCAGGTGCGTAACTACATCAGGGAGCACGGCCCCCGGCACCGGGCCAGCAGCACCAGGGAGGGCTGGAAGAGGAGCAGCCACAGCAGCGCCAGCACGGGTGGAGTTAGCAGCAGTAACGCCAGCATGGTCAGCTCTGCTAGCTCCTCCACTGGCTCTGCAGCCTCCAACTCTGTGGCAGGTGAGAGAACGCTCCGGCCCAATGTCAGTCCACTTCATGTAGATAGCACATTTAAAAACAACATTGGTGAACAAAGTGCAAAGATCCAGGCCCTCTACAGGAAAGCTTGAGGATGAGCCTGCAGGAAGATCCTTGTCAGCTCCTTTGATTTCACATTGTTAAAAACTAACATTTACACTGAAACAATCACGTTTTAAGTGCATCACATAAACTGCCTAGCTACAAAGAACTCTTTCAGCTTTGATTACAGCAAACATCCATCGTGACATGAATAAGTGTGTGTGGTGTCGCAACGTTTATTTCTGTCCAGAGCTGAATTTATTACTGTAGAGTGCCGTCGTCATCACATCTCCACAGTCATCAGGGGGATAGTTAAGGTTGAGCTGTGTGGTGAGCAGTCTGTGTGTGAGAAAGATGACCTGTGAACTTTCACTTTAACTTCAACCAGTCTGACCACCCAAGGTACTTCCTTGCTGCTGCATCACATCATCTGACACGCTCTTTATCCTCATGCTTCCATCACCCAGGAGCCGACAACAATCAGAACTCATCAAAATATAATCTGTCACTCTACAATTGAAGTTTTTATGCTTTTAACAAACTTGTCCTTGCACATCCCTGGCTACCATTAGGCTACAAGTCTGTTTAACCCTTAATGCATTTCAGTTTGACTTTTTCTAAATGTTTTTTACTAACAAACATAGCTTAGAGTTGTTTTTATCATTTACCAAATGTGTTACAATCATGATCATTTAAGACTTTAAAATTTTTTTACATTGATTTACTAATCTTTCACACATTTCATGAATGTCTAGAACTGTTCTTAATGCTGTTTTAGTTATTGCAGAAGCCTGCTTAGTCTTATTTATAGTCATCATTTTACCCTTCTTAAAGGGATATTCCTGCTGTTTTAAACTATGGTTCTGTAAAAATGTTATGAGTAATGCACTGCCTGGCCAAAAAACAAAGGTCACACTAATATGTTGTTGGAGCGCTTTAGAATCAGAATCAGAATGCCTTTATTGTCATTATACGCAGTACAATGAAATTAAGAGCCACTTCTTTTTCCAGTGCAAAAACACGCCTTAAGAAAACACACATTAAACACTAAACACACACTAAAAATATAAAAAATCTAACGCAATATAGATATAATAATGAAAGTAAAAAATACAAGTATTTCACAATTATGTTGCACATGATGGATATTAGTGAGGTAGTTAAGGTGATTGAGAGTATGAAATGTCAGTAGTGTTGCACAGTAGAAGTCCAGGGGTTTGGGAGGTTAGATGATTAAATCAGTGCATGTGTGAGTTCAGTGTGGTGATGGCTTTCAGGAAAAAACTGTTCTTGAATCTGTTTGTTCTTGTTCTGATGCACCTGTAGCGCTTCCCTGAAACAAGTCAAACAGTTCAACACCCGGGTGTGAACAGTCCATGATTCTACTTTCTGCTCTGTTGAGGCAGCGTGATGTGTAAATGTCCATCAGGGAGGGGAGAGGGCAGCCAATTATCTTTAGCTTTGATTACATCATGCATTCACTGTGGCATTGTTTCAATAAGCTTCTGCAGTGACACAAGATCTATTTCCATCCAGTGTTGCATTAATTTTTCACCAAACTTTTAAATGATCACCAATCACGATCATTCAGGATTTTTTCAGCCACATTTCTTCCTGGAAGACGATGGGTCCCCACTGTCCTTCCAGTTTTTAATAATGTGTTGGACAGTTCTTAACCCAGTTTTAGTAGTTTCTACAATCTCCTTAGATGTTTTCTCTGCTTGATGCCAATGATTTGACCCTTCTGAAACAGACTGACATCTTTTCCACGACCACGCCGTGAGTCTTTCATCATGTTGTTGAAGGAATGAGAAGCAACTCATTGCACCAGTTGGGGTTAAAGAACTTGTTGCAGCTGAAACATAATCACCCGTGCAGTGATGATCCAACAGGAGGCTCGGACGTGTTTGCTTAGTTAAATCCAGGTGGTCACTTTTTCTTTTTTGGCCAGGCAGTGTAGCTACCGATATCTTGTAGATAATTCTTTGAATGAACTCAGTTTGAGGAAATGGTTTAATACTGACCTGACTGATGAGCTAATGGCTTGTCAGAAAGCAGCAGAGACCAAAATGGATTCTTACTGTCTTAAAACAACTCCAGTCTTTAAAATGCCCTACTATGCAAATTATATTATTTAATCCTGTATGAAGTCATCAACTTTGTGGAACATCACATTACAAGTGCAGTACATTTTACATTAAAGACATTTTCCATTACTAAAGGATGTGTTTTGGGCAGAAGTTAAATTTTGAGAATCTAGTCGCTGTATTTGGGGTCATACTGTTATGTTTGTTTACATTTTATTGAGTTGTGAGCCAGTGTTTGTCCAGGTCATGTTGCTGTTCTTGTGCTCCAGGTGGGACAACCTCAGCCTGCAGTGGCAGCAGTGTTACCAACATCAGCAGAGCTCACAGCGATGGGAATCTTTCCAGTGCTGCTGAACGGATACGAGATTCTAAAGTAAGAAACATGACTATCCAGATCTGAACATGTGAGCTGTGTTCTTGTTTGTGTTTGCTAATGTGATCTAATTAGTCCCATCTAATGTTTACCGTACTTGCCGGTCTATAATGGGCCTTTTTCTATTATAGGCCTTTCTATAATAGGCCTTTTGCACTACTACTCAGCCCCAGCTCTGCTCAGCCCGCCACGGAAAGATCCCTTTTGCACCAGTACTTTTTAGCTGATTCGGGACCTTGTTTTGTCCCTGCTTCCCTAGTGGGACCGAGCGAGCTGACTCGGGACTGAAGTGTGAATGCAGGACTCTGATTGGTCAGGGAGAGGAGTCACTGGATCTCAAAAACTTTTCACAGATCCGCCATTTGTAATTTCTCGGAATGCGAAGCAGCGGCTGGATCTATTTTTAAGATTTAAAAACAATAATAACAACACCGTGTTTAATGCTGAAGTCCAGGCGTTTTTTGTGTTTGGTGACCGATGACAAAATTCGAGCAGAGTCACTGCGGAGGATCATACGAGCTGCCGAGCCATTGAAGCACGCGAGGCCGGACCCCAAGCCCCGGCCTCGCGTGCTCACAAAGGCCGGATTCCGAGCCTTGGCAGGCGGGAGGCCTGGGACGGAGGGTGGAAACATTTTTTTTTTTTTTTTTTTTTACATTTTATGTATAAAAAATAATGTTTTTTTTATCAGTGAATAATAAAAATAAATAAACGGTGCCGACTTTATCATGAAATCCTGTTTTCACTTTGACTTTATTAAATCTGTTAATTAAAGTTAACTCAGCTGAAAAATCGTACAAAGACAAAATGATTGGATCTTTCAGGAATATTTCCCTCAAACATGTTTAAAGAAGAGACACAGCCTTTGGTTCAACTTTATTCTAACCCACAGATGAACAAATCACAAAACAAGCATTACACTTTAAATCACTAAAATAAAATCTGTATACAAGAAACCCAAACCACATCTCTAAATTGAACAATAAAAGGCACGAGTGCAAATACATCAAATGATGAAGAAAAATATAGAATTTTAAATATAATATAATTTTTAAACCAGCCAGTAGGGAGCACAAGCCAGTGTATCTCTTGTGCCGGTCCCAAGCCCGGGTAAATCGTGAGGGTTGTGTCAGGAATGGCATCCGATGTAAAACACTTTTGCCAAAACAATAATGCGAGTTCATCAAAGTGAAACCATACCAGATCGATCGAGGCTCGGGTTAACAATGACCGTCACCGGTGCTGTTGACAAACAGAGTGCCGGCGGAAATTGTGCTACTGTTAAGCCCCCCAGTATACTCCCGCGTCCGTCCGTTCACATGTACGTACGCGTGTACTGTACGCAGAGGGTTCAGACTTTGTTCTCGAGCGTACACCCCGAGCAACTGCAGAGCAGCTTCACAGATGAGGAGTGTTTACTTTCAGGACAAATTGAGGTCGCCGATTGGTCATTTGCTGACACGCCTACTGGATTAATTGACAGGTCGGATAAAGAAAATAAAAACAAGCGCTGGCAGCCTCAGCTGCAACGGCGTTCTGTGTTTGTGTTGTTAATAAAAATATGTAAAAAATAAAAATAAACAGGGAGCGCTGGCTCTGCAGCCCACACATCAGACCAGCCCACCAGGAAATCTCCAGACCCTCCCGCAGCCACGCTGGACCTGAGTTTAATTCTCTCGTGACAAATTCTTTCATTTCTCACCATTTCAGTCATGGCGTCAACAAAGGAGGAAGAGATCACTGCCTCTTGGCAAAAAGACAAAAAAAGGCCAGATCAGGGATGAAGAAGGGGAATTTAATACATTGGTGTCGCATACAAAACAGTCCATCGCTGGGCAGTTTATTGTGTGACACCGTGTACGCGTATGCTGTTGTAAAAATTGAGCTTTGCACGGACATGCCCTGGGGGGTACGTGCGTACCTCTGCGTATGGACATATGCGGGAGTATACTGGGGACTTTAGTCGAAGACCACGAGGAGGGAAACGTGTCAGGAGACAGAGGGAGAAGAGGAAAGTCAAGAATGTAAGACTAAGGGGTTGCAACTTTAAATGTGGGAACAATGACAGGCAAAGGTAGAGAGCTGGCTGACATGATGCTGAAAAGAAAGGTAAATGTTTTGTGTCCAAGAGACCAAGTGGAAGGGCAGCAAGGCTCGCAGCATTGGAGCAGGGTTCAAACTGTTTTACCATGGTGTGGATAGAAAGAGAAATGGAGTAGGGGTGGTCCTGAAGGAGGAGTTGGCAAAGAATGTAGTAGAGGTGAAGAGTGTCAGATAGGGTGATGTGTCTGAAGGTAGAAGTAGAAGGTCTGATGCTAAATGTTGTCAATGGTTATGCTCCACACTTTGGATGTGATGTGATGAGGAGGACAAAGATACATTTTGTAAAGATCTGGATGAAGTGATGGAGAGTTTTCCCAGCGAGGAGAGAGTGGTGATGGGAGCTGACCTGAATGGACATGTTGGTGAAGGAAACAGAGGATGAGGAAGTGATGGGTACGTTTGGTGTCAAGGAAAGAAACCAGGAAGAACAGATGGTGGTGGATTTTACCAAGAGAATGGAAATGGCTGTAGTCAACATATATTTCCAAAAGAGGGAGGAACGTAGAGTGACTTATAAGAGTGGAGGAAGGAGTATGCAGGTTGACTAAACTCTGTGTAGAAGAGGAAACCTGAGGGAGATTGGAGACTGTAAGTTGTGGCAGGGGAGAGTGTGGCCAGACAGCATCGGATGGTTGTGTGTAGAATGATTGTTGTTGTGAAGAAGAGAAGAAGAGTAAAATCAGAGAAGAAGACCGAATGGTGGAAGATGAAGGTAGAATTTAATTCATTTTATTTATATAGCGCCAAATCACAACACAGTTGTCTCAGGGCACTTTACAGAAACAATCACAAATTAGTAAAGTTCTCTATCTAAAGAGGCAGCAGACAAGTTGAATCTTGGCTTTGTTGCAGTCTCACATCCTGAGCAAGCACAATGGCAACAGCGGAAAGGAAAAACTCCCTTTAATGTTGAGAGAATGTTGTGAGAAATTCAGAGAGCTGTTGAAGGCTCTGGATAGTAAGAAAGAGATTCCAGATGACTGGACTACTACAGCAACAGTAATTAGAGAGACAGGTAGGAAGGTACTTGGTGTGTCATCTGGACAGAGAATGGATGATAAGGAAACCTGGTTGTGTAATAGTGAAGTGCAGGACACCGTTCAAAGAAAGAGATTAGCCAAGAAGAAATATGACAGTGAGAGGACTAAAGAGAGGAGACGGGAATGTAAAGAGATGGGACGGAGAGCAAACAGGGAGGTAGCTAAGGCAAAGCAGAGGGCGTATGATGAGTTGTATGGGAGACTGGACACTGAAGAGGGCGAGAAGACAGAGGGATCAGGCTGGAAAGGATGTGCAGCAGGTTAGGCTTATTAAAGATAATAATGGGTAATGTTCTAACAAGTGAGGAGAGTGTGACGAGAAGATGGAAGGAGTACTTTGAGGAGCTAATGAATGAAGAGAATGAAAGAGAAAGAAGAGTAGAGGTCATAGAAACTGTGGATCAGGAAGTGGGAAAGATTGGTGAGGGTGAAGTCCGGAAAGCTCTGAAAAGAATGAAGAAGGGGAAGGCAGTAGGACCTGATGACCAGTGGAGGTTTGGAAATGTCTTGGAGAGATGGCAGTGAGGTTTTTGACTCAGATATTCAATGGTTCAAACACAGATGATCTGTGTTTTGAACCTGTACGCTCCACACTGGTTTGTCGTCATATTTATTATCTGCATCGTTTTTATGTCTATATTTTTGATTTACTTCATTTTGTATATTGCTTCACGTATTGTCTGTTGTTCTGTCTGTACAGCACTTTGGTTGGCCTTGTAGCTGTTTTAAGTGCTCTATAAATGGTATGGTATGGTATGGTATATATGAGGGTGATAAAATGCCTGAGGAATGGAGAAGTGTGCTGGTGCCAATTTTCAAGAACAAGGGTGATGTACAGAGTTGTAGCAACTACAGGGGAATTAAGGTGATGAGCCACACAATGAATATCTGGGAGAGAGTTGTGGAAGCAAGACTTAGACAAGAGGCAACTGTGAGCAGCAGTTAGGGTTTCATGCCAAGAAAGAGCACCACAGACACCGTCTTTGCTTTGAGAATGTTGATGGAGAAGTACAGAGAGGGTCAGAAAGAACTCCATTGTATCTTTGTGGATTTAGAAAAAACATCTGACAGGGTGCTGAGAGAAGAGGTGTGGTATTATATGAGGAAATCTGGAGTGGCAGAAAAGTATGTTAAACTGGTACAGGACATGTATGAGGACAGCAGGACAGTGGTGAGATGTGCTGTAGGAGTGACAAAGAGTGACAAAGGTCTGGAAACTCAGAGGAGCTGAGTAGGACAAGAAAAGAGCTGGT
>NC_056501.1:53432869-53443487 GCF_014905685.2 Nematolebias whitei | reverse complement strand
AGGACAAGAAAAGAGCTGGTTGCTGGTATTAAGAGGGCCAAGGCCACATATGCAAAGAGGATCGAGGGTCAATTCATCTCACAAGACCCTCGGAGCATGTGGAGGGGCATTAAGTGCATAACAGATTATAAAGGAAGGAGCGAACAATGCCCCAAAGACCCATCTCTGCCTGATGCCCTAAACTAGTTTTACACACGCTTTGATGACCCAAACAGACCACCCAGCACCAGACTCACCTCACCACCGGATGAAGAGCATCTCAGCATGACCTCAGCAGAAGTAAGGAGTACTTTCAGGAGGATTAATCCGCACAAGGTAACTGGCCCAGACAACATCCCTGGAAAAGTGTTGAAGGAATGTGCTGATCAGCTCTGTGAGGTGCTGGCAGACATCTTTAACATCTCACTTACCCTGGAGACAGTTCCCACCTGCCTGAAGACTGCCACCATCATCCCAGTCCCAAAAAGCTCTACAGTGACTGGTCTGAATGACTATCGGCCAGTGGCCCTCACCCCGATAGTCGCTAAATGCTTCGAAAAACTGGTCATGACTCACATCAAAACAAACATCAACGAGGACCCTCATCAGTATGCATACCATGAGAACCGATCAACAGAGGATGCAATCTCCTCTGTGGTCCACACTGCGCTCAACCACCTGGAGCAGAAAAACTCTTACGTCCGTATGCTCTTTGTGGACTTCACATCTGCCTTCAACACCATGATCCCCCAAACCCTGATGGACAAACTATCCACACTAGGACTAAGCCCCTCCATCTACAACTGGGTACTAGACTTTTTAACAAACAGACCACAGTTAGTGAGGATCCACAACCTCTCCTCCTCCACCATAACCCTCAGCACTGGCTCTCCTCAGGGATGTGTGTTGAGCCCCCTCCTGTTTACTCTGCTCACGAATGATTGTGCAGCTACCCATCCAGGCTGTCACATTGTAAAGTTTGCAGATGATACAGCGGTGGTGGGATGCATCACAAACAATGATGAGTCCAGCTACAGGCAAGAGGTGGAACACCTGGAGAGCTGGTGCAAAGAGAATAACCTTCACATCAATGTGAAGAAGACAAAGGAGATGATTGTGGACTTCAGAAGGAACAAAAACATCTACACCCCTCTGAACATAAGAGGATCTGCGGTGGAAGTGGTCTCCAGCTACAAGTACTTGGGTGTACACATGAATGACAACCTCAACTGGAGCAACAACACCACCAGCCTGATCAAGAAAGCTCATCAGAGACTCTACTTCCTCAGACGGCTGAGGCGAGCTGGTCTGGGAAGCTCAGTCCTCACCTCCTTCTACAGGTGTGCAGTGGAGAGCATCCTGTGCTCCAGCATCAACGTATGGCATGGAGGCTGCACAGCTGCAGAAAGAAAAGCTTTGCAGAGAGTGGTTAAGGCTGCACAGAAGTCTGTCGGATTCAGCCTCCCCACCATCACAGACATCTACACCTCCAGATGCAGGAAGAGGGCCACCTGCATCATGAAGGACCCCACTCACCCAGCACACACACTTTTTGCCCCACTCCCCTCAGGAAGGAGGTTAAGGAGCATTAAGTGTAGAACCACTAGACCGAGGAACAGCTTCTACCCTGAGGCTGTTAGACTCATGAATCTCTAACTAGAATAATCACTGTGAAAAACCATATCATGTTGCTGCTGATCTGTTTCATGTTGCTGCTGATCTTTTTCAATGTTGATGTGTTCATGCGTGCACATCTGCTCACAGACTCATGTTCATGTTTGTGCTGATGTTCAATGTTTTTATGTTATGAGTGCTTAGTGTATATTTAGTTGATGTTTTTCTTAGTTCATATCTTAGATGTTATTACTGTTTTTCTTATACATTTTATTGTTGGATGTAACTGGGACCCTGTGTACATAATTTCGCTCCACCACATGTACCACATGAGGTGCGAATGACAATAAAGAAACTCTGACTCTGACTCTGACTACTTCCTGTCCCTGGAAAAGTTCACAAAAGAGTTCAGTCATCGGACTTCTCAGCTGGAGGTGATCTGGTGAATGATTTTCCCGAAGAGGAACCCATTGACATCCTCAGACTGAAAACAACACAGAGGTTAAAAAAATGAGTTAATAAAATGATTATTTTAAATTAAAGTTAATTAGACAATAATAATGAAATAACCATACCTCTTCTTGAACAGCCATCATTTCTGTTATGAGGTGGTTGAATCTCTCGCTCATCATCATCATCAGGACAGGGCTTTAATCTGCTCCAGGGCTTGTTGACAATATCAGTTTTATCTTTTTATAAAGAGCTGCTACAACTTTTAGTCTGAAGTGTTGATGTGATGGATGTCATAGCGGGGCTCAATAACTTTAAATCCGGCGCATCAACAACAGAAACGTAGATCCAGAGCTTTAAAAACTCCTACAGCTTGTGTTATTGATCTGGACCGACCTGAATGACCTGATAAAGGTTGTTTAAATGCTGCTGCTGTCTGTGTTTGCACCAAGCTGCTGGAAGAGACGTTCACGTTCAGGTGATGTCGTTTCAAGAGTGTTAACACGTTCAACGTGTTGCTGCTGCAGATCCAGTCTCTGTGAAACAATGTCCACACTCAGCTTTGGATTTGTTCACTTGTCTTTTAACAAGAAAAACATAATGTTCCCAAACAGGAGACCACAACGAGAAGCTAATGCCAATGCTGCGCGTGCTGCAAGACTATGCAACAATAAATAGCACCGTGCTGAAACACGCTTAGGAACTTTAGTTCTGTGGCGCATACTGAGTGAAAAAATAACTGCAACGGTACACACGTGGACCGAGCTGAATATGCCATACTGAAACGGTTCAGTACACCCTATGTGCACTGTTACACCACTAATAAATACCATTTGGTGCGAAAAAATTAACAGTTGTTTAAGATTTTATTTGATATATGCAGTGTTTACGAACACGTATTAAAGGGTGTAAGTGTGTGTGTGTGTGGGGGGGGGGGGGTTGTAACTTGGCTAGATGTCCAATGTCTGAAGGGGTACACATCTAAACAAAGTTTGGGAACCACTGAGGAAACACTGGTTCACTTTGTGTGTGTTGACCAGTAAGATAAAGTCTGTAAGACGCCACCTGGTGGTTGATTCTTGATCTACAACAAGAGCTGTATATCTCTCAGTAGCTGTGTGCTGCTACTCATGCTACAACGTGAACACGTGGCTTATACACCGGCACGGCTTATATATGTACAAATTAATTTAATTGATTTAAATTAATTTAATCAATTAATTTAATTAATCTAAAAAAAATAATTAATTGATTAATTAATTAATTTTTGTCTTGTATTCAGGTGCACTCTATAGACCGACAGCTACGGTACATTTACTCCAGTTGTTTGTGCCAAATAAAATGCATGACCAGTTTGTCCCAGTTCTGTGATTGTGTAGGACTTCCTCTGTTCCTCGCTTGTTGCCTTTCAGAAACGTTCCAAGCAGCGGAAGCTCCAACAGAAGGCCCTTCGCAAGCGGCAGCTAAAAGAGCAGCGGCAGGCTCGCAAGGAGCGCCTGAGCGGCCTGTTTCTGAACGAGGAGGTGCTGTCACTCCGGGTGACGGAGGAGGACGATCACGGGGACGACCTGGACATATTGATGTGACACCAATGAATCTCTCAGTGCTCCCTCTACGCCCCCCCCCCCCCCCTTCAATATCAACACATTATTAACTGCTCCACTTCAACATGCTTTTATCTACTGCTGCAACTACAGTGGACAGAAGGACAGATCGACCAAGAGAACCACTTTAAGCACATTTTGCTTCTTCAGGAGAGCCACTGTCCATGGAGAAGTTCTCTTTATTCAAGTGAGCTGCTCTCTGTCTGCTTAGTGTTTTGGCTACATTTTACTTTAAGGCTCAGAGGGAGCACTGAAGGTACAGGTTCAAACCGACGCCCACAATCACTCCCCATAACTGTACATGTCTTTACTTTGCATACACTTGTTGTCTTGATTGTAAATAGATAATAACATATTTGCAGTTTATCCCTGTTGGTTGTGGTTTGATATATTTTATTAGTGTGTATAAATTAATTTCTTCTTGCCCTTTACAACGACCGTAGTCTTATTTTAATTTTGTGGCGTTTCATCACGTTTTTAAACTTTTATCTTTCGAGTCATTTTTTCACCTCTAGTTGAACATGGTCAGCAGCGGTGCGTAAAAATCTACGTTTTTATGTTCCATGTTCTCATTAGCTGGTTTCTGAAGGAAATGAAACTTTAAGATGTTCACTTTATTCTTCTGATGTTTGAAAATAACGATGAAACACTACAAACAGGAAACTTTTGGAAAACTAGCAAACTTTCTGTTCATTCTAATTGATTTGGTTGCTTTTGTCTTTCTGCAGCTTTTTTTTAATAACATGATCTCCCTCTGCAGTTACATGTTGTTGCTACCAGTTTCTGTACTGCTCCTATAGAAAGTTATAATTATGACAGCTGTTCACAGCTTTATGTATTCTGTAGCAATGAATGATTAAAACTATTTTGAAAGTGAAATAATTTTAAAACAGAAGAAAATGTGATGTGACAATATTTGTGTAAATAAGCTACCATGGACTTATAAGAATAAATGAGTTTAACAGTCAGTGTAAACTTTCTAAAGTCTCAGTAATGTTGAATTATAGCCACTTTTACCACTTTGGTTGGTTTTCTTACAAGCTGCTGCTTTGTGTGGCATGATGGGAGAATCAATAAAACTCAGCCAAGGTAACATCATACTGCTAAAGAAGGAGGTTCTGTGGTCCAAAGACACATGTGTTTTGGTTTTTAAATAAAAGTACAATAGTGAAAGAGTCTGCTGACTCTGGTGTTATCCACAGTGCAATGCCCCAACATGAGCTGAAAGGCCACTCAAAAGTAGAAGAGATTACTGAGGAAGCAACATAAGATGCACATGAATTAAGACTTATTTTATGAGTCGTTCTGTGGTCTAAACTAAAATGGAACTTTTTAACCAGAATGACCATCATGTTTTAAGGAAAAACTGAAATATGAGGATGGCAGCCTTGTGGGTGTTTTACAAAATACTGGTAGATGGCAACATCTCAAGGAAGTTTATATATTTATGTAACTTTTAATGAATAATTTAAATGTTTAAATATAACTGTCTACTCTTCTCCTCCCGAGTCCAGATGAGAGCTGTCATCACCCCCAACAGACCCTGCAATTTGTTAAATAAAAATAAGAAACACCTCAGCATTCCACCTCAGGTGACATTTCATAGCATTGATCATTACATATGTATGTCAATAACAAAAACAATTCAAATTGAAGATAAACATTATAAAATCAGAAACACAAGTAAACAGCAAAAAATGATCTTGTATTTACTCCGATACAAATGTACCATGGCAGATTAATTATTTCTCACAGGTTCCAATCTAATAATGCAAAGTTAAATCATGATGGTTCATGTCATGACGGCCTGAAAACTCTCATTCTACAGATAAAAAAAGGCAAAAAATTGTTGGATTTGATATCTTTTATATCTTTTGACAAGCCTTGACATTTCTCTGATGATGTGAAATGATACATTTTCTACAAGGTGTGTGCGTGTATAATCATACACTAATTACTCCATGTTATATATAATCTTACAAGTGCTAAGTATAATCATACACTGATTACTTCATGTTATATATAATCTCACAAGTGCTGAGGATACACACTGCTCACACATTGATTAACATAAATAACGCTAAATCACAACATTCATATACTTTATACTGAACATAGGTTGAGTATTTATGCTCTCACATTAATAATAGTTCAGTCACACAGAAAACGTGTTTTAAAACTCTATACAGACGAAAGCCAGAGTAAGTGTCCTGCGTTCCAAAACAAAGCTCGTAAATCAACCCTTGTCAGTAGAAGGATGAGCGAGGCCGTCTGCGGCCTTCGGAGGTTACCGTGGAGATAAGATCTGCTCCTGAGTGGCTGAACATGGTGTCACTCGGACCATCAAGAGGGTTTGACATCCAATCACAAATCTGTCCGAACCCGAAAGGGCGGGACATGACAAACCTATAAATCTCGCTCAGACACAAAGTTTGGTTGAACAAACACGAGGCTGAATGACCAGGCAAGGTTTGCTCTGACTTGTTCCTCAGACTGCATTCTGATTACATGTAATATCTGCATACTTTAACTTTGTCTCAATTAAATCTTTAATACTAAGGTGAAGTGCTCCTGAAATTCTGTGCTCGGGTCATTTTGAACACCCCAACCCTTCAAATGGTGACCGCGACGTGATGATCCACGAGCACACGAGGAGCGGTGAGATTCGACCGACGAGCGGAGCGACTGTTCGCATCCAGAGGAGAGGCGCCTCACATTAAACAGGTAAGCGGGTTACCTAAGTTGGCCGAAAGGCCCAAAAACTCCGCTATTCGGCCGTAAACCAAATTGAGCCTCTGGATGGGCATGGTGTGTTCTGTCTCCTGAAATAAAGGAGAAATAGAAGCTAATGTTAATATAATAACTAGAGGCATTGAGCACGGAGCTTAAAGTGTGTAGAATATAGGATAAGAGAGTACAAATAAGAAAGAGAGAGCGCGAAGACTAAGGTCAAAGAGAAAAGTGAAGATGAGATGAGAAAAAAAAAGACTAAGAAGGCCAAAAAACAGAAATAAGGGAAGAAAAAAATCCTAGTAGTATCTGCAGTAGCGCGCCTCCTATCGGTCGACGGGCCGGTAGTTAAACGTAGACTGGGTCACGTGAGCTCAGCTGACGTCGGGCTGGGGAATTGAGGGACCCCTTAAACGGACGGAATTGGCAAATAAAACTAGGATTAAAACGCGAGTCGGGGACCGTGGAAAATGCGTGAATAAATTAATAAAAGGAGAAAACCACGCTATAAAAAATAAAAATAAATAACTCATAATTTAAAAATCCGCACACGATGCGATTAATAAAAAACTCATAATTAAAAAATCCCGCACACGAGGCGAAAGAAAAAATTTAAACAATTAAAATGCAAAAATAAATAATAAAACCATCTGTCTGTGTGTGTGAAACGAGTGAGGCTCATCTTTGTGTGTGAATAAACGAGCAAAGACACCTCGGGTGGAGGTGGCTGATCAGTGTTTTGATCGGTGCAACAAAAAAGCTGACACTGTTTTGGGTCAAGGCTTGTGTGGGCTCCGATCAACGTGCAGTCAGCAGCTCGTGGAGTGAAAGGATTACAAAATAAAGTTTCAGGGCCATATGAGAGTGGTTTATGCTGAATGAGAGATGGAGCTCTTGGAGCAGAGTAATGTGATATATAAGTCTTTCTGGGACCGCAGCCAAATTAAAAAGGACCAAAAGAACCATCCAAGAGTCAAAAAAGCTTATGAAGAACTGGCACTCATTTGCCAGAGTGTGCAGGGGTTGAATCAGGAGGAGTACACAGGAAAACAACCTCCACCCTATGTGACTTCAAGACCTGTC
Organism: Nematolebias whitei; assembly: GCF_014905685.2. Taxonomy (NCBI): domain Eukaryota; kingdom Metazoa; phylum Chordata; class Actinopteri; order Cyprinodontiformes; family Rivulidae; genus Nematolebias; species Nematolebias whitei. The sequence goes on along the minus strand of NC_056501.1, from coordinate 53,436,027 downwards.
CAACGGCGCCCCCTGTTGGAGTGTACCCAGCCGTACACAAAGGGAATGAGGGCTGGAAAGAAGTGGAAGAGGAGGCAGGTGATGAAGGAGGGATGAGCCGAAGGATGGACGCAGAACGAAGGAGAGACATGAGCCAGCAGCTGGCTGAACAGAACCAACAACCTCTGAGAGGAGCCTCAGATTCGGGATGCTTGGTTGAACATCACTGGTAGACATGCACAATCCGAACAACAAAAACCGTATTTTAGGAAGGCTGTACTTGAAGGTTCGCCTAGTGACGTTGTAGATGACCTAAAAAATAAAAAAAAAACGCTGACTTGCTTGCAGCTGATGCTGAGAGGTGGGAGAGACATGTGGTACATCGTCTTAAATAGGCTAAAAAACAGAGAGAGAAGGAAGCAAATGAGTTACAGGACATGAAAAATCAGTTGGTTAAGCTTAAATTGAATGACGCCAGACATAAAATAAATGAGGAGAAAAAGTGAAAGAGAAAAAACAAATGGTGGTTCAGGAGGGTGTCGAAACCTCCACACTAGGGGTAGTTGCTGTGCAACAGTGGTCTGAAATATCTGGTCCGCAGGCCAGAGGGGGACATCCAGCCAGGGGAGCTGGACGAGGGAGAAGGGGTGGCAGTGCGGCGCGGAGGGGTTGGGGACGTGGCGTCTCGCGTTGGGGATGGCAGGGGGATGCTTGTTTCCTCTGTGGTCAGCAGGGGCACTGGGCGAGAGATTGCATGTACCCAGGCCCACCTCCCCACCAGCCAATGTGGGAACAACAGCCGTCAATCAACCACACACCACCTGGGTGCCAGATGTCACAGCGGTCAGTGGACGTTGTTGGATTTTCTGGGGTAAAACAGAGACTGCCTGTAACAGTTCCCCTTACCACTAAAGTGGGAACACAAACACTGGCCCATCCTTTTGTGATTGCGAAAAATGTACCAGCGAATCTCCTTGGGAGAGATCTTCTCATAAAGCTTGGAGCGTCCATTCTTTGTGCACCTGATGGACTGATTGTCAGGCTCCCGGATTGAACCACCTTGAACTGTGGCCAGGTCACCATTTCCCACTCTCAATGTGTGATCCAACCCGTCCAAGATGAGTGCTGACATCTACTGGGGGCTGATTGAACCTGAGATCCCTGGGGGAATGGGTGTTTTCTCTGCGTACCTGGCGTGGGAGCCGTGGTTCCGGACTCTTGAGCCATACACGCCGCTCTCAGACCCCTTGCATGTAACCCTCTGTTATAACAGAAAAGGTGACGAGGTTTTTCAGGATCACTTTGCAGAGCAACTACAAGGGAAAATCTGGTCAATTAAAACAGGTAGCATTTATGCGGGAAAACAAGGGGTGGCAGCTATTGTAAACTTAACTCTAGACCAAGAAGCTTGGTATATGATGAGCACAGAAGCAGTGCCTCACATATCACTGGGCTTAAATCCAAAATATCAGGCTAAAGATTTGGGTCCAATGGTAAAAATGGCTTCAGAAGCCAGAGATTGGGTAAAAACAGCTGTATCACATGCCTGGTTCTCGCCTAGCTGTAAGTATTATTCAGTGGATTCTGAAGCAAATGATGTAGCTTTATTACAGCACGATGTCCTCCCCATGGAGCATGGACGTGAACAGACTGACCGCCCGCTCGCGTGTCAGCTGATGGATAGAATGCCTGAATCGTTATGGTCTGCAGGACCCACGGACGTGGGACTGACAAACTGCACTCCCGTATCGTTTCAGGTCCAAAACACACATCCCATTTGGCTAAAACAATATCCACACAAACCCGTCGCTAAAGAGGGAATTTCTGAAACTATAGAGGGGTTAAAACAAAGTGGGGTCTTGGAACCCTCATACTCTGATTGGAACACAGAGACATCCGGTCAAGATGGCCGCGCTCAGAGCAGTTGCAGCTTCACAGGCTCCCGGTACCATCCCAGTTTTTAGAAGTTTTGATATTGACTCTGTGTCTGACTCCGCGCGATTTATGCGTGTGAACTATAGCCGAACCGAACTGATGAGAATAGGAGCGGATTTGCCACGAAATATAGCAGAAATCAGCAACAAACTCAAAACTACGCTCTGCAGAATGCAGATCTTAAAGTCATCTACCTGGAAGCTGCAGCAGAGGCGTTCCAGCGGGCAGAAGAGGAAGCGCTGCTCCCGGCTTAAGAGGAGAGGATGCCGGGCGGGGGTTATGGTGAGGCTACGAGCTAACGCTAAAGCCGGTAAACTCCCCATGCCTTCTCTCTTTCTGTCGAATGTCCGCTCGTTGGACAACAAGATGGATTTACTTCGTCTGAGAGCGGGCGCTTCAGAAGAGATGAAGAAGTGTGCAGTGCTTTGCCTCACGGAAATGTGGATTACAAGCGAAACGCCGGACACAGTCTTCCAGCTGGATGACAGACTTTTTTTTCGAGTGGACCGCTGCAGCGAGCTAACGGGGAAATCACGGGCAGGCGGAGTATGCATTTACGTGAGTAAAAGTTGGTCCACGAACTGTACTGTTGTAAATAGCTCATGCTTGAAGGCTTTGGAGCAAATAACAGTGAAATGTCGGCCACATTATCTACCCCGAGAGTTCACAGTGACTTTTATCACAGTTGTTTACATTCCTCCGGACGCTAATGCTTATGAATCACTACAGGAGCTACATGATATCATCAGCTCGCTGCAGAGCAAACACCCCGAGGCTCTTTACGTGGTAGCCGGAGACTTTAACCACGTGAATCTAAAGGACTGTCACCCAAGCTTTAATCAGCATGTGACGATTCCGACACGTGAAGACCACACGCTGGACCGTGTTTACACAAACGTAAAAGATGCATACAAAGCCGAACCCCGCCCCCACCTAGGACTGTCAGACCACATCTCAATCTTCCTGGCTCCTGCTTACATGCCCCCGCTGAGACGCTCCAGACCGGTACAAAAGAAAGTTAAATGCTGGATCCAGGACTGTGGCCCCATACTGAGAGATTGTTTTGATCGAACAGACTGTCAGGTTTTCAGAGAAGCTGCTGAAAATGGAGGTTTGCTTGATCTTGACCAATACACATCCTCAGTTCTGGGTTACATTAGTACATGTACTGACACCGTCTCCACTATCAGAAATGTTAAAAGCTACCCAAACAGAAAACCTTGGCTGAATGCAGAGGTGCGTAC
>NC_056501.1:53424725-53432769 GCF_014905685.2 Nematolebias whitei | reverse complement strand
TGTACCACATGAGGTGCGAATGACAATAAAGAAACTCTGACTCTGACATCCAAAACCGTGGACAGTGAATGAAATACTGTCATTTCTGGGCCTGACAGGTTACAGCAGAAATTACATCCCAAACTACGCAGGCCTAACACAAACTTTGCGCGCCTTGGTTAAACATAAAGGAATGAGAAACCTCACAGCTCCATTGGACTGGACTGAGGAGGCTGAAAGAACATTTATTGACATAAAACAGCATCTCAGCAGAGCAGCTGAGTTAGCTCTCGCTGACTATGGAAAACCCTTCTATTTGGATGTTTCTGAAACAGGAGGAGTGATAAATGGTGTCTTGTTTCAGAAACATGAGGGGGTAGGATAACATTAATGTATGTTAGCGTTATGCTAGACAACACAGAAAAAAGACATCCGCCGTGCACACAACATGCAGCAGGTCTGGCCAAACTGATTCAGAAAACAGCTAATCTGGTGATGGGACATTCTCTACATATGTTGACCTCACACAGTGTAGTTGCATATGTTAACTCACAAAACTTCACTATGTCACCATTAAGACAACAGTGTATAAACAAAATCTTGGAAGCACCAAACTTGTTGTTTACTCATGAAGGGATTAACATGGCAGACAGAGTAGGCACTGGGGAACCACATGCATGCCAAAAGAGTGTGGAGAGATATGAGAAGGTTAGACCAGACCTAGAAGCCACACCTCTGGAGGAGGGACATGTTCTATTCAGTGATGGTAGTTGTTTCCGTCAAGAGGATGGACAGCTGGCTACACGGTGGTACATCAAACAGACCAGGGGTATGAGACAATAGTTCAGGAGAGACTGCAGGGAGCTCAGTCAGCACAGAGGGCTGAGGTAAGGGCCCTAATTGCAGCCCTACAGTGGACTGAAGGAAGAAAAGTCACCATTTTCACTGACTGAGCTTATGCTTTTGGAGCAGCGCACGTGGAGCTGGCTCAGTGGATGAGAGGAGGTTTTTTAACAGCAAATGGAAAGCCAATTAAACATGAAAGAGACATGAAAGAACTAGCAACAGCCTTGATGTTACCTGCAAAGGTAGCCATCGTAAAGTGTAAAGGACCTGACACAGAGACATCAAACACGGCCACAGGTAACTCTCAGGCCGACCAGGAGGCCAAGAGGGCGTCAGGCTACATCACTGGGAGTCAGATGATGCTTGTTACAGTTGAAGAGGAAGGTGGAATGAGATGGGATGCTGAAACGGTAGCCTGTTGTCAACAAGGAGCAGCTCCACAGGAGAAATCAGTGTGGATTGAATATGGTGCTGAACAAAAGGATGATGGACTCTGGACAGGACCAGGAAACAGCGGATGGGTCCTACCATTGACCTTAAAGAGGAGAGTTTTTGAAGAAGCACATGGTTTGGCTCATGTGGAGGCACACCAGATGGGGAAAAATATACTTAATTGGTGGCACCCTCACATGAAATCTATGATTAAAGCATTTGTGAAAAGCTGCACTGTGTGTAATTTGTACAACTCTAAACCAACCATTAAGACGCGTGAGCAAGGGAAATTTCCAATAAACATGACACCGGGTCGGGAGATAATTATTCATTACACAGATATGATTCAAGCGATACGAGGATTCAAATATCTGTTGGTTTGCGTGGATGCCTTCACGGGGTGGCCAGAAGGTTGGCCTGCGAAAAAAGAGGACAGTCAAACAGTCGTTAAGTGCTTGATAAACCATTATATACCGAGACTCGTGTCTGGAAGATGGTGCCGTTGTACGTGGCAGGTCGTCTCTCACTCTCCGTATTTTTCGTTATTCTGTTGTTTTTAAGTGAAGTCAAGGCACTATTGGTGTATGATCGCCAAACGTTATTAGATCTAAGGCCATTTATCCACAGTGTGGCTGCTTTTAATACATGGGAACATAAAATTCCACCCCAACTTCTGTCGGGTATTCCAGCTCACCTGTGCCGGGCTCCGGCGCTGCCCCACCGGCGGAAACGTCATCGCCGCCGCGGCAAACGCGGTGGACGCCTGGTGAGGCTGAAAGCCTTTTTGTCACGGCGCAACGGTTCCCGGCCAGTTCTTGAAGTGTTTCCTGGCGTGTTTCTACCTTGGTGTTTTCTGGAGCCGGTGGATGCTTGCCTGGTTCGTGTTGTTGGTGAGGATGTCCCCCGACGTCAGCGCCCCTGCCCCCCCCCGGCTCAGCAGGTGTGGAGTGAACCCACTGAACCTGACACAGCTGAGTCTGACCCTCCCTCAGCGCGACAACCCCGCTCCAGCTCCAGCCAGGATCGGCTTGGTGAACGCCAGATCGTTGGTCAATAAAACTTTTATCCTGAGGGATTTCTTCAGCTCCCATAACCTGGACTTCCTCTGTATTACAGAGACTTGGCTGAGTGAAGTTGAGTCAGCTGCTCTGTCGGAGCTTTTACCAACAGGCTGCTCTTATTTTAACTCCCCACGATCATCGGGCCGAGGAGGAGGAACTGCAGCCGTGTTTAAAGATGTTTTTAGTTGTAAACAGTGTTTTAAACTGCGTCACTTCACCAGCTTTGAGTTGACCTGCTTTGAAGTGGGCCGCTCTGACCCGACATTCTGTGCTGTCATCTACCGTGCTCCCAAATATAATAAGGATTTTACTAGTGACTTTTCAGATTTTCTTTCTGAAATAGTGACTGGATATGACCATCTCGTTATTATGGGTGATTTGAACATCCACGTTTGTTGCCCAGACAAACCTCTGGTAAAAGAATTTTTAATTCTCATTGACTCTTTTAATCTGGTGCATTCTGTGTCTGGACCTACACACGATTAATGTCACACTCTAGAGCTTGTGCTCTTTTTGGGATCACCTGTGTCTAATCTGGAAATTCATGATTCTATAATCTCTGATCATATGCCTATAACATTCCAGACTGTTCTCACATATGCTCCTGTTGAAACTCACACTCCTGCTCAGAGCTGTCGGATTATTAACCCCTCCACTGCTGGTCAGTTCACTGAGGTTTTCTGCCAGCTCTGTCCACCTGCCTCAACTGATGCTGAGGATCTGAGTTCTTGGCTCCATTCATCCTGTCTGACTGTGTTGGATACTGTGGCTCCTTTAAAGACCAAACAGCCTGGATTTAAACATGAGCCACGGCTTCAGAACAGAACAACTCGAGCTGTCAGACAGGAATGTCGCAGAGCGGAACGCAGGTGGAGAAAGGACAAGCTGCAGGTGTCCCTTCAAATTTTCAAAGACTGTTGGCGCAATTACCAGGACACAGTTAAAGGAGCCAAAACGGACTATTTTTCTAACTTGATTTTATCCCACAGCCACAACCCATGTGTTCTTTTTAGTACCATTGACTATTTTCTTAATTCTCCACAGACACCTGGTTTTGAATCATCTACTCAGTTGTGCAATAATTTTATGCAGTTTTTTATTGATAAGGTCACCTCTATAAGGGCTTCCATCTTATGCCCAAACTTTGACCCCTCTGTGTGTGTCCCCTGCTCTGCTGCTTTCAATCAGTTTGAGCTGGTGACTGTCATTTTTAGAGGACATGGTCACTCAGATTAAGCCTTCTGGTTCTCCATATGATGCTCTTCCACCATGCTTTCTTAAAGAGGTTTTCCCTTGTTTTAAACACTTGGTTCTTGACCTTTTTAACAGTAGTTTGTTGTCTGGAGTAGTCCCTGCTAATTTTAAACATGCTGTTGTGCAGCCCCTATTAAAAAAACCTGGTCTTGATCCCACTGTGTTGGGGAATTTTAGGCCCATCCCTAAGCTTCCCCTCCTGTCAAAAATCTTGGAGAAAATTGTTTATGCTCATTTAAAATCCTTCCTGGATGAACATAACATCATGGATGTGTTCCAGTCTGGATTTAAAACTCGCCATAGCACAGAGTCAGCTCTGCTGAGAGTTTTTAATGACGTCCTCCTGGCATGTGACTCAGGTGATCATGTGATTCTTGCTTTACAGGACTTAACTGCTGCGTTTGACACAGTGGACCACAGCATTTTATTGTCACGTCTACAGCATCAAGTAGGCATTGGTGGGACTGCTCTGGAGTGGTTGGGGTCCTATTTGACTGACAGAACTTTCTCTGTAAAAACTGCTGGGCATGAATCCTATTCTGCTCCCTTGTCATGTGGCGTACCTCAAGGATCAATTTTAGGGCCTTTGCTTTTTTCTTTATATCTACTTCCTCTAGGATCAATTTTTAGAAAACACGGCATCTCCTTTCACTGCTATGCTGATGATTGCCAAATCTATGTTCCTTTGAGGCGAGTTGATGCCTGGTCCATTAAACCTCTTTTATCGTGTCTCGAGGATCTTAAAGCTTGGATGGCCCTAAACTTCCTGCATTTTAATGAAAAAAAGACTGAGGTACTTGTTTTTGGACCTAGTGGAGCTTGTTTGAGCCCTCCAGTCGACTTAGACCCCATAACAATGTACGTAAAGTCTACAGTTACAAATCTTGGTTTTAAGATGGACAGTGATTTTAAACTCGACAGTCAAATAAGGGCCACAGTAAAGTCTGGTTTTTATCATTTGAGAAAATTGGCAAAAGTAAAACCTATTCTTTCAAGGCAACAGTTTGAAACAGTAATCCTTGCCTTCATTTCATCACGGCTGGATTACTGTAATTCTCTCTATTTCGGAGTCAGCCAGTCCTCACTCGCACGTCTGCAGCTGGTGCAAAATGCTGCTGCACGTCTTTTAACTGGAACACACAAAAGACAGCACATCACACCTGTCCTGGCTTCTCTCCACTGGCTGCCCGTGTATTTTAGGGTTTTGAAACAGTCTTGCCCCCCCCCCCCCCCCCTTATTTAACAGAGCTTCTCCACCATTACACTCCACCTCGGTCACTCAGGTCTGCTGACCAGCTGCTCCTGGTCATCCCCAAAAGTAAGAGGAGACAGGGCCTTCTCTGTTAGTGCCCCTAAATTATGGAACACTCTGCCTTTGTACATTCGACAGGCCCCCTCGCTGTCCATTTTTAAAACCCATCTTAAAAACTCATCTCTATTCATTGGCCTTCAACCCAACTGAGTCTTGATTTTACTTTATTTTATTGGTGTTGATTTTATCTGTTTAACTTGTTGTTTTATTGTGTTTTAAATTGAGTTGTGTGCTTGGGTTTGTAGCTCTTTTTTATGCTGTCTTTTATCTTGTTTTTAACTGTTGTTTAAGCACTTTGTTTCAGCTATGGCTGTGTTAAAGTGCTTTATAAATAAAGTTGATGATGATGATGATGAGACACGGGTTTCCAACTAAAATAAGGTCGGATAATGGAACGCATTTTAAAAACTCAGATCTTCAGAAGGTTGAAAAAGCATTAGGATTGAAGCATGCTTTTGGGACAGTTTACCACCCTCAATCTCAGGGGAAGGTTGAAAGATTAAACAGAAATCTCAAACAAAAAATATCAAAGATCTGTGCACAGACTCATTCCAATTGGCTTGATTCATTGCCCATAAGCTCATGGCCATTAGAGCATCGAATAATAGGGGTACAGGTTTCACCCCTTATGAATTAACAACAGGAAGGTTTTTCCCTGGGCCTCAGCAAAATCTCGAGTGGCCCTCGGAACAGGTAATGAATGTGTCACACAAGATGTATTACAAAACACTCAGAGCTTTGTTGTCCAGTTTTGCTCAACAGATTCCAGATTCCAGTACTCCTCAGGAGGAGGAGCCGGTGAGTCTCACTTCAAACTGGGTCCTGCTGAGAGTGGTGAAACTTAAGTGGACGGAACCAAGGTGGACGGGGCCGTACGAGATCAAAGACCATACCTCACATGCAGTACATCTGAAAGGAAAAGGCTCCACGTGGTTTCATCTCAGTCAATGTGCACCTGCTGAAGAACCCCACCGCTCGCTGAAAGAAGTCGAAGCAGACCTGCTGGAGCTGCAGTAGTAAAGATCCCCACGGCATCTGGAGGGGGTGATCTGAACTTTGTGGGAGTTCATTCTTTGCCCCTTATTGAAAAAGGCAGCAGCAAAATTTGGAGAAGAAGTCTCCGCTCTGCCTAAGTCGGTCAGACAGGTGGAACGGGGAAGGAAAGAAGATTCCCAGCCCTGACCGTGAAGAAACGAAGACGTGACACACTGATATAGATTTGACACATTGCACACACATCAGTTAAAACGTATGCTCAGACTGATAAAGTTTCTGAGGACTTTACATGAAGACATCTCCGCGGGCCGAATCCCGCTGAGCACCAAAAGGACCCTTGTGGACGAACAAGGCCTCCCACCGCAAGCTCAAGCCCAGAAGACCTGTTAGCTAGGAGTGTTTAATACGAGTGTTTATCTTTTCTTTCAGTCATTCTGAGGAAACAACCAGAGCTTTTAAAAAGGTCGGTGGATTCAATTGAGAACTCTAAATATTCAAAATTTTACTTCATTCAATTGAACAACATAAACATTTTAAAATTCGTCGAGGTATTTTAAAGAGAGGTCAATCTTTTGGTATTTCTCAATTTTCAGGGGTCAATTTTGGCTATTTTTGAGTGTTTTATTAGTTGTTTTAGAACTAGTGGTTTAATCGTTTACTCATTTCGAATTTAATCTTCCAGTAGTTTGGTAGTATTTTAATTAACTTCTAAGGGTTACTCATTTGGTATTTTTCACAGGTTTTGATGTGTTACACCATGGGTCTGTTCCAGAACCCCTGGAGGATTACAATAATATTGGGTGTGGTGACAGTGTTACTCACTTACATAATTTTTCTGTGTGAATATTACTGTGTAATTCCAGGTCACTCCTGCTGCCAGCATCAACAACTAATGGTCAAACGCAGCGACCCTAAACTCATGGCCTGGTCTCAAGTGAATGAGGTGGATCATCTGTCGTTGAATCTGTCTCATAGTTTTCAAATGAACAGCTGGTACTGCTATGTTAAAGATCCACATTGTTGTAAAACTCGCAGGTACTCCCTGATGCAACCATCTCAGGTAGTGGTGCTGAGTCAATTTGTAGAATGAACCCCAGAGGAACAATTCCTATTTGTGTCTACCGCCACCTGCAGGAAGCTTCTCAGAAGGCAGTGGGCTCACTGCCTCCTGACAAGTGTCAAGTTGTTTATCGTTCTAGGAATCATCACGTTTTAGACACCTGTTGCACCTATGTCCCGGATGAGACCGGACACGACCCACAGGCCAGGGTGGCCAACGCCTTGAACCAAATTAATGCGCTGCAGAAGGCTAAGAGTGAGGATCCTTCTCAAGGATCCTGGAACTTTCTGTCTTGGTTCACGAGCGGCTCTGGAGTCAGATGGTGCTAAAGATCTTGGCCCCCCCTGACTGCAATTCTTATTATTTTTTATGTTTTGATGATTGGTATTATACCTTGTGCTAGAATGATCGTTTGTAGAATGATTCAGATTGAGACTGAAACCGCTAATGTCATGACCCTGATGCAGCACTCAGGTGACACCTCCGCAGATGATCAGAGCCACCTGGAGTGGGCAGAATCAAAATATCTGTAAAATCAAGTCATACGTGGTGTGGTCTCCCATAAATATGGGGAGACCAAAAGAGGGTGTGTTGGATTTGATATCTTTTATATCTTTTGACAAGCCTTGACATTTCTCTGATGATGTGAAATGATGCATTTTCTACAAGGTGTGTGCCGGTATAATCATACACTAATTACTTCATGTTATATATAATCTCACAAGTGCTGAGGATACACACTGCTCACACATTGATTAACATAAATAATGCTAAATCACAACATTCATATACTTTATACTTAACATAGGTTGAGTATGCTCTCACATTAATAATAGTTCAGTCACACAGAAAACGTGTTTTAAAACTTTATACAGACGAAAGCCAGAGTAAGTGTCTTGCGTTCCAAAACAAAGCTCGTAAATCAACCCTTGTCAGTAGAAGGATGAGCGAGGCCGTCTGCGGCCTTCGGAGGTTACCATGGAGATAAGATCTGCTCCTGAGTGGCTGAACATGGTATCACTCGGACCATCAAGAGGGTTTGACATCCAATCACAAGTCTGTCCGAACCCGAAAGGGCGGGACATGACAAACCTATAAATCTCG
>NC_056501.1:53408345-53424625 GCF_014905685.2 Nematolebias whitei | reverse complement strand
ATACTGATGGTCCTTCTTGAGCATGTGATCAGCTGGTTTTGGTTGTCAGCAGCAAAACTGGTTGATCAACTCTGAGAAGGTGCTATTTAAGAGACTGAGCTGAATACAGCACCTCAGACTGAGGAAGTCTTTCGGATGAGAGACAAAACGTTTCTATATTTTTTTGCTTTGTTTTGTTTTTTGTTTTTTTTTGAATGTCCATAGGACAAGATTGAACTTTTTTGGATTTTTCTACCTGGATTATTGAACATGCATCAGGATAGTTTTCAATCTTCTCAATATCTGTAAAGTAACCCATATCAGTTATACATTAACAAACATACACTATCATTCATACAGCAGACACATTCCAACATCATTCATGCAACGAATATACATGACATTTACAATGTTATATTTCCCTATTCCTGCCTAACTAAGATTCTTGTCTGTCCCTCAACTTACAAAAACATATTTCCCTCACTGCCTATTCTAAAAAGCTATCTGTCCCTGTTTTTAATAAATCCATATACTCATCTGCAAAACCCTAATCCAGCAAAAAAAACATTTTACTCTCTTTTGACCATGAAAATAATCTCTATCTGTCCCTCTCTGCCTGTTCTATCCATCCATCCATCCATCCATTCTCTTCCGCTTATCCGGGGTCAGGTCGCGGGGGTAGCAGCCTAAGTAGGGAGGCCCAGACTTCCCTCTCCCCAGCCACTTGGTCCAACTTCTCCAGGGGAATCCCGAGGCGTTCCCAGGCCAGCCGAGAAACATAGTCCCTCCAGCGTGTCCTGGGTCTTTCTCTGGGCTTCCTCCCGGTGGGACGTGTCCGGAACACCTCACCAGGGAGGCGTCCAGGAGGCATCCTAACCAGATATAAGGGTGGGAACATAGATCGATCGGTAAATTGAGAGCTTCACCTTTTGACTCAGCTCTCTCTTCACCACGACAGACCTGTACAGCGCCCGCTTCACTGCAGACACTGCACCTATCCGCCTATCGATCTCACGTTCCATTTTTCCCTCATTCATGAACAGGACCCCAAGATACTTAAACTCCTCCACTTGGGGCAGGACCTCCTCCCTGACCCAGAGAGGGCACTCTACCCTTTTCTGGCTCAAGACCATGGCCTCAGATTTGGAGGAACTGATCCTCATCCCGGCCGTTTCGCACTCGGCTGCGAACCGCTCGAGCGAAACCTGTAGATCACGATCTGATGAAGCCAATAGGACCACATCATCTGCAAAAAGCAGAGACGCAATCCTAAGGCCACCAAAACGGATCCCCTCAACACCTTGGCTGCACCTAGAAATTCTGTCCATAAAAGTTATGAACAGAATCGGTGACAAAGGGCAACCTTGGCGGAGTCCAACTCTCACCGGGAACAAGCCCGACTTACTACCGGCAATTTGGACCAGGCTCTGACACCGGTCATACAGGGACCTAACAGCCCATATCAAAGGGCCTGGTACCCCATACTCCCAGAGTACCCCCCACAGGGTTCCCCGAGGGACACGGTCGAACGTCTTCTCCAAGTCCACAAAGCACATGTAGACCGGTTGTACAAACTCCCACGCACCCTCCAGGACCCTGCTGAGAGTTGTCTTGCTATTCGAGCGAGGTAGGCACAGGGCACGTGCCACGCCCTCACCGCAACCTCTCCTCCAACGGGTCTCAAAACTAATCCTATGGCTCAGGTCTTACCTGCAGCTGCTTCCAAGGACAGTTTTAGATTTAGGCTGTGTTGAGATGATTTACCCAGACTGTTAACTACCTTCTTCCTTGCACCACACCCAAGTTTTCACCTCGTGCCTCGCCCTACCTAGCAGCAGGAGTGGAGATGTTTGGCGGACGAGGAAGCGCAAGTTAACGGTAGCTCATCTCCTGATTTAGCATTGCAATTGTTAACCGATCTGGCAATCTTTGGAGCCTAGGAAAAATAAGACTCCAGGGTGTTTTTTTTATAGTCAAAGGCTAAGAAAACCGTTTAAAACCTCCCAAATACTTCTGTTGTTTCATTGAACCAAGTTTTTCCACTTCCAAGAACAAGAGGGTGTGTTTGAAATAAGAATCCAGAATTTTACGTTTTGCTTTGCTTCTAATCAACAATTTTTGCAGGGGAACAGCGGTATAGCACAATTGATTACACTGGATTACACAGAGATTACATGATGAATGATTCTCACTTCTTAACTCCTTTTCAGTTGTCAGCCTTCCCTGAGTGAGGTGGGTGGATGGGTTTGAAACAGGCGCTTGGTCTCCTCTCTGTCAGACGACGGACTTCTCTGTCCAGCCGGCCGCGCCCAGTTTTCCTCAGGAACACAAATACCCACACAGCTTACCTACTCTACCCACCTGCCTCAACAGATTATTCCTCACCGCAAAGAAAGCCCTTCTACAACTCTGAGCAACCAGGTTTTTAATATAATAAAATTTTCTGTTTGTCAATTCATACACCACTGCTGAAATTTGGTAAACCTTTGTTTTAGTTAGGATCAATTTTGTGGAGTGTCCCCTTACCATACTTTCTGAATCTGATAAGCGGCAGATTTCCCGGTCCCATGTCATTAGGATCCGGGCCACTCCTTAATCCTCGCTGGTTCAATTTGAAGAAAAAGGGTTTCAGGTTTAATCCGGGCTGTTGAGTTTTGAAGAAATAATTCCAAAAAAGGAAATTATTCCATCGGATTTACCCCAGTTCTTCTCCAGCTAAAAATCGTCCAAAATTGCCCTATTAATCCACATTCGTCCAAAGGTCCTTCGGTTTTCGTCCTTAGTCCATCCTTGGGGAAGAGGATCCCCCAAAACAGCAAAGATTCAACTGAAAACTATTTTTATAAGCCACAGACTTTGACTGACAGCCCTCAGCTGGTCACCCCATCGGTTTACCCCACCTTTTTAGGCGGGCTCTTGGTTCCATCTTCACTTGGTTCTTATGAGACTTTGCAAGTTATACTTATGCATATTAAAATCTAGGTGTACTTAGTTTACTTTCTGCACAGTCACTCTGTGCTGTCTTATGCTGATTGGCTCAGAGCTGTTTTTCAAAGGCCCTCCCTGTGTAACATCAGGTACTTTCCAGAACCTTCACAAAGGCTTCTGGTATCTTCCATTCAACACTCATCATGAATCAGCTTAAACACAGATTACATTGTAAAGTCATAAGATTACATTCTTTAATCACAAAGTTTATAATTTCACTTGATCATCTACTTTATTTATTGATTTTTCATAAACACATACATACTCTTTCTTCATCTAAAGCTGGTACTTTATTCAGGACGAACACATTCTCTTTGCTTCTATTCTCTCGGCACTCCTCTGCATGTATGTATGTGTGTGTGTGTCAAGTGAGTCTGCGTGTTTTTACACATGTGTTTATGTGAGCGTGTGAGAGGCACTCAGAAGGGCCTGCATGTGTGTGTGCAAGCAGGGCCTCAAACAGGTCTGTGTGTGCGTGTGTGTGCTCCTCCAAGTGGACCTGCATGTGTGTGTATGCTTGTGAGGCCTTCAAACCATGACTTAGCAGATCAACACAAATAACATGTTCTGACTTGTTCTTTCCCATAAAATAAGTCTGATCTCCGTACTTATTTGACACCCCCACCACGGAGTCAGACTGTTCCCTCAACCCACACTTAAGCTCCAAGCCAGTCCCGATCTTCATCAGCTGCATCCACCTTCAAGACATCTTCCTCGTAATCCAAATCGACCAGTTCCTCGTGATGCGGTGCTGGATCTTCAGTGTCGCTAGGCCCAAGGCTTTGGGCCTCCTCGTCAGCAGCATCCCAATAATCCACAATTGTCAGCTCGCCGGAGTCGTCCTCACGTGAGTCGCCCACTTGAGATGTCGGATCCCCGGGGTGATGTGCATCCTCAGACGAAAGTGGGGTCGTGCTGGAGACGGGCTGCGAGGACGTTGCCTCCACACTCATGGGAGACCCCACAGGAGTGACGGGTTAATAGATGGGTCGTCCGTCATCTGAATAGACCCATGCATACGCCTCCGGCACTTGCTGTGGTAGTTCTTGCATCGATTCTTCAGGGGCATTTACTGGCCCATCAGGATGAGTTGGGTCCAGAAATGTTCCATCTGGGTTGATCAGGCTTGGCGGATTGGAATCTTCAGGGCTGGTGGGATCATACCGAGCAGCGCTCGTCGAGTTGGTCGGGCTAGGTGGGCCAATTTCAGTGCTCACGAAATGATCAAGATACGTCTCCAATTGGTACAGCTCTGGGCACTCCAGGGAGAGAAGGGGTGGTGCAGGAGATGCTGCCCTTACCTCCATAGGCTTGGTTTCAGGTTGGGCCCATGCAGGTGGCAGGTCAGATGAAGCAACGACTGGGGTCTCATGTCGAGTCGTCACCCTCAGGGTTGGTGCCAGGTGGACGTTGGGTGGATTGGTATTCTGCTCTCAAATTGCTGTTATCGCGGGAGTCGGAACCAGCGGTGGAGTGGCTCCTAGGTCAGCCCCTAAGGAGGCTGGTACTGCCGGGGGCAGAAGCTCTGGTGATTCCTGCGTAACCCCGAAAGATGGGCCCTGGACCAGGGGCAGCCCTGTGTACAGATGGATCGCCACAAACCTGGTGACGTTGTGGAGGTGCTCCCACAACTTGGCTACCACCGGGTAGTATCAGGCTCGTGGCGGGATGGCACCCCTTGGATGATAGGGCACCGAATTCAGAGCCGAGGTCCAGATGACTTTGCAGGTGCGTTCTGTTTCCATGCACACCGCTGCAGATACTTGTGGCAGACTATTAGGCTCGTCTGAGACAAGAATTCCATTCACCGCGCTTCTGGCCACCAAGCCAGAATGACAGCACTGGCACCACCAGGACGAACCGACAGCCCAGAGATATTTGGCTTCTGTCAAGCCTTTGTGACAGAAACAGCAGGTTACTTCATGATCCTGAAATGACAAAAGGGGATAAAACAAGATCTAACACTACAACACAATTACTATATATCTTTTTTCTTATTATTTATTTTTTATTTTATGTATTTTATTTATTTTTATTCTTTTTTTTTTCCAGTTCTCTCAGGGTTTCATCGCTTTTCAGGGGTCCTCAACCGTTACTGGACCTATAAAGGCCATCAGCCGACATCAAGGACCACATCGAGCAATGTCGCCCAGAGTTAAACAGACATTAGATTAATGATTAATAATAGCATTAGCGGGGGGGTATTTAAGCGATGTTGGTTATAATGATCATGGGTAGATTGAGGATTTAATCTATTGAGATTCCATGGCCTCCACTTCCCTCCGGTGCAGTAGGAGCAGGTTCGGGTCTAGTTCTGAAGATTGCAGCATAAGTCATCATCCACACTATGATGGGTACTGTGGTACAGAGACCAGTCCAATATAGCACAGAACAGATTCCCCAGGTCAGACCCCATCCAATTAGGATGACTATCTTCAGGGTCCATCTTTGTCTATTTTGGGGTCGCAAAGACAGGGTCTGGTGTAGCAGGTGTGCCAGCACGGTGATGTTTATGGCTCCTTCCATTACCGCCATCACGATCCTTCCAGCTGTGCTCCCACAGTTCGTGATGGGTATAGACAGAGGGGTGAGTGTGGCTACACACTCCAGGGTCACTACGATGGAATCTGCTAACAGCCAAGACGAAAGCACTATTCTCTGCTGGAGTGTAGTCTGGACCCTTCCCAAGACATAGGTAACAAATAAGTGTGGCATAATTTCAGCCCTCTTTAGGATAACATGGGTCACGATCATCTTGGCATAGGCCTGGAAGGCCACGGGGAATCGCATCAGTCGCTCCCTACCCCATTTGCCCGTGTGGCAGTAGCACATCCATGCAATCAGTATTAAAAAATATTCTGTCGTGCTCCCCCTAAACTGGAATGGGCATTTTGGCCAGGAGGTCTGCGTGGGGCCCGTAGTGCTACCTGAATCTGCATAAAATGTACTCACATCAGTTGGAGCACTGGTTGTTGGGCAATCCATGTTGTTCTTGATTCCGAGGATCCTTTGAGTTTGCTCTCTGCTGTTCTGGGGCGGATGTGAGACTGTTTCCGTTCTCTCTTGGTCTTAAGCCGAGCCAGCGCCCGGTTCTGGTGGGAGTGGCTTGTAGTTCCTCCCACATGGATGGCACATGGCCTTGATGCCTTCTTGTAGGACCACACGTCCTAATAAGGTAACAGCTATCACTCCAACTAAGCTTGCCAAATAAGGCCAGATCTGAAGGAAAAGATCAACTATCCATCCCTCAACAGTTCTTCCGCCTTCCTTGATCACTTCACCTACTTCATGCACTACTTCCGTGACTTTACGACCTACTGTGTAACAGTTTCATACCAACCACAGTCATGTTCTTCCTCATCCTTGCCACATTTTTTCCAACTTTCTTCTGGATACTGACCTGTGAGATTAGAATAGATTTTATTTGGGCCTACCCAATCGTAGCCATGCAACTCATCACCAAAACATAAGCGTCACCTCAGTGCATGCCTTTCGGCCAGAGCAATCATAGAATCTGAGACAAAGGGGACAATCACTCCCTGAATACTTTTTCTAGTTTTCAGCTTATGCCCTAATATGACGTTAGTGCAACTTGTGCCATCAGGTATAGATCTTCTCCACTTTCCGTCACCATACTTTTTCCACACTACCTCAGCTGCATGAGTTTCAAATTCATTGTTATAGTGACTTCGACAGTAAGTATCCCAACCGGGTAACTCGTAACAAGACCTGCGGGCCAAGCTAATCGTACACATATCTTTTTTCCTATTACAAAACATTTGACATATATATCATCAGGGGCCTCAGTTGGTTGCTGGTTAGGCTTTATGTCGGTTGCATTTGGTTTGAGTATCTTCTTGTGTCTTACAGTGTGAATGGTCTTAATTCCAGTACGGTTTTGATAATTTCCAGTGTGATTTCTTTGAATGAGTGGGGGTATTTTGTCACAGTCTAAATGGATGTTGCCCCAAAACTCCCAATGAGGGAGGATTGCCCGACAGCTTTCGTCTTTTGGCGGCACGGGATAGATTACTTCTTTATCCCAGTGGCCTTGGTGGGCCAACCCTGGCAGTGGTCGGCAGGCCCGATCACATTGCCATTCAGGTGGTTCTTTGTCAGGGTGAATCCAATTACATCTTGTCGTTCTTTTAACTTGTTTCTTTAATTCTGCTATCCAAACTACAACTCCATCTTGCAGGACTAACAGGTCGGTGATGGTCCATGCTATTCCGGTCAGATTCTCAGCGTCAATAGCTGCCATCCATTCAGGTGTGAGATTCAGCTTTTTCCTCCAGGCTCGATAGCCCGCTCATTTCACTCGATTCCAAGTCAAGGTTTGATTTTGGATGGTCTCATTTCGGTTCCATGGCATAAAGATGTTCTTTCGAGTAATATCCCAGCAGGTCATGTTTGCATATTTGGATCTCCCGTGGGAGACTGTTACATGTGTGAGGCTCCATGGTCTAATACCAGCTTGATACAAAATAACCAACAGCATTACAAAGCCTATTAACACTATGAGTCCCCGCATCAGGGTACGTAGACAAGCCGCTTTATCCTTAATCGTAATCCTTGGACAGTCCTTAGGTCGGTTGGGGGTCGCTTCATCATCTGAATCTTCGTTGTTTGAATCATCGCTGTATGTGTCTCTAGTTTTCAGTGGAATCATTTTGGAGAAGGGCTTATATCGTTCCTAGCTCTTGCCCTTCTCTCGGCGCGTCTATTGACTCTGGTCACTCGCCCCTGAAGGAGTTTCAGATATATTGGGGAGGGGTGTGGCAATCCGGGTTGCAACCCTTTCCACACCCATCTCCACTGCATCACCAACCAATTCTTGGGTTCAGGTTGGGGTCCACTTTTCCTCCCTCTTTGTCTAAAAATGGCTGCCAACTCTCTTTCTTTCTTCCATGGTGCCAAGAAGGTAACCGCTGAATAACAGTCCATATCGTCCTCGCCTTCTTCGGCTATTACTTCTATTTTGGTTATAAGTGGCTGACCTTTGTACAACACCTGTACCCTATATCCTAATCTTACTCTTGAACTTATTATCCGATTGTAGGGGGTCATTATTCGATCCCCTACCATTCTAAGGGACAGGCGCTGATTTTCTAATATATACCGCTCCACTTTACATACCTTTTTGTGTATGGCTTTCAACATTGGTGGGCTTGTGGTCCAGATTACCATTTCTCCTACTGAAATTTCGAAGAACTGACATTGGTACGACTCCTTATAGTTGGGTCCCCACCTGAGTTTGATTCTTAGTCCTGATATAGTCAAATATACCACATTGAATATCCATGGGGACTCTGGTGGGCAAGAGCAAATAGGAGTTCTGTAACGGGGGAGCCTTGCCAGGTCCCGGTCATATTTCCCCTGAGGTTCATCCAGGCGAGGCTTCCTGGTGTACTGGGTATTTTCATAGAAATAGTCCTTGGAGGGGTTTTGCCATACAGAAAAATCTTGTTGCGGCCTGTCGAGCCATGTTATCTCATTCACCGTTATTATTGCTGGTATTTTTGGGCCTTCTCGATTATATTGAATTAACACGTTGTTTTCAGCGATGCCTATTGTCTTCTTTTGTATAATGTCTTCCTTTTTCACAGGTTTTCTAGCGCGAGCAGGCATGACCTCATCGGATTATCTTCTACCTTGCGGATCACAAACCTGAGTGGTTCTTGCTCTTCTTCTTCCGGATCACTGTCATCTTCTCTTGTCACCCGTCCTTTATAGAGCTCCTCACAGAGGGGTGATGGGTGTGGCATGAGTGGTCTTAATCCTCTCCACACCCACTTCCATTGGTGGACACTCCACGCAACGGGCTCCTGCTGGGGACCTTCTAGCCCACCAAACATGGTGCCAAGCGGGCTTTCTCCTCTGTGGAAACGATCTATTGACTCCTGCTCATGTTGTTCAGCATACTTGCGTATTTTTGCTTCATACTGTCTGTACGGCGGGCCCAACTCCATGTGTTGGGTTACCGTGCTGATCAGTGGGTGACCCCTGTAGGACACTACTGCCTTGTATGCTGCTCTCACGGGGTATTGGGTCCCGTAGCCGACAGGCGTCCAAACTCGACTGTACAGCATTCGCAGGGGTAGCTTAGTATTTTCGACTACCACTCGATTCTTGTCACATTCCCTTTGATAGATTCTCGTTCTCAGGGATGGGCTCGTTGCCCAAATTATCAGGTCTCCCACTGAGATTTCACATTTCGTCTGGTGAGGCTCTCCGTAGTTGGGGCCCCACTTGATCTTGACCTGCCATCCCAACACTTGTAGATAAACGACATTAAAGATCCATGGTGTCCCCATTGGGCTGGGGTTGTAGGGTGTAATGAAGATAATATGCGTCTGATATTATCCATAATTTAAATGGATTCTTTCATTTTTCTGGACTGAGTAATATCGTGTTTTGAATATTAAATGTGGACAGAGATGTGTTTTATCTTTGACCCACCACAACAGTGAGTCGTTTAATTAGAAACGATTTAAAACACATCACACATTTACATTAATGGGCAAAATTGATTACAATAACACCACCACGGGGAGTGGTGGCGCAGAGGTTAGAGAGGTGGGCTTGTGATCCGAAGATCGCCGGTTCACGCCCCGGCCCCGACAACATCAAAAATTGTGGGTGGGGTAGGTGAAACACCCACACTTGCCCCCACCCTCATTCACCCCACTCTGGGCCCATGAGCAAGGCCCTTAACCCCACCATGTGCTCCCTAAACAGGTCTCTCTTGAAAATGAGTTCTCGTGGCTCAATGAGACTAACCTGGATAAATAAAGGCTAAATAAATAAAAAAGTGTGGGAAGAGGGGGAGCTACCACAAAGCTGGAAAGAATCAGTCATCATACCAATAGCTAAACCAGGAAAGGATCATACAATGCCGGAAAATTACAGACCAATAGTATTAACATCAAATATATGTAAAATAATGGAAAAAATGATCAATGATAGACTAACATATTATATGAACAGTAAGGGATACATATCTAAATATCAAAGTGGTTTTAGAAAAGGAAGGAACACTGATGATGCAACATTACAATTAGAACACGAGATCAGGAGAGCACAGATAAATAAAGTGTGGTGGCTGTATTCTTTGACATAGAAAAGGCATACGATATGTTATGGGCTGAAGGATTATTAATTCAAATGTACAAACTAGGAATTAACGGAAGAATGTTCAGATGGATACAAAACTTTTTAACAAAAAGATCGACACAAGTAAGAATACAACAAGAATATTCAAAGAAATACTTTGTGGAAAACGGAACACCACAGGGAAGTATTATAAGTCCATTACTATTTTCTATAATGATAAATGATGTTTTACAGAGATTGAGAAGGGGGTGGGATGTTCATTATTTGCAGATGATGGAACCATTTGGAAAAGAGGAAAAATATAAAATTCACTGTGAAGAAAATACAAGAGGCTATATTAAAAATTGAGAAATGGGCAACTGAGTGGGGATTCAAATTTTCAGTAGATAAAACAAAAGTAATGATATTTACACAGAAAAGTCACAGAAGAAATTAAATTGAAATTATACAATCAAGAACTAGAACAAGTTAAGGGTATAAAATATTTGGGTATATGGTTTGATGAGAAAATCATATGGAACGTACATATACTTCTTGTAAGATGGTGCCCGTGTACATGGCTTGCAATCCACCTCTGCTGATGGTGTTCGGATTATTTTTGTTTTTTGCATTTCACATCTGTGACATCAACTCTCTGCTGGTGTATGACAGACAACAACTTTTGGATCTTCATTTTTCTGTCACTGAAATCGCTTATTTTGACCATTATGAGCGTACCTCTGGACCCCCCCTCCTCCCCCCCTGCTGGCGGACGTGCCAGCTTACCTTCGCTGCGCTCCTCACCTGCCTGCCCGGAGATCTCGCTTCAGACGCCGGGGAAAACGTGCTAGTCAGCTGGTGAAGCTGAAAGCTCTGCGCGCTGCATCTTCCTCTACAGCTGGCGGTCATGGTCTCCAGCTGCCCGCGTGCCCGGACCTGGTAACCAGCTTTAGTTGTCAGCCGGTGCGCAGCTCGGACCGACCTGGAGGGGCTGTTATTGAAAACCTGCGGCCATTAGCGCCCGCTAGCTCCACCGCTGCTGGCTCCACTTTGGACAGTATCCGGATGTGTTTGGTCAACACAAGATCTGTTACCAACAAAACTTTTATCCTCAGGGACTACTTTCAAGAGCACGATCTGGACTTTCTGTGCATCACAGAGACTTGGATGTCTCCGGGTGAGTCCAGCGCCTTGAAGGAATTACTGCCACCGAACTGTCTGTATTTTAACGCCCCGCAGCCATCAGGCCGGCGCGGTGGTGGATTATTAACAATATTCAAATCAACTTTTGACTGTAAACAACTGCCCATCCCAGTTTCCCGCGCCAGCTTTGAGCTGAGCGTCTTTGAACTCGGCCACTCACCTCTGACGTTATTTGCACTCGTCTACCGTCCACCTCGGTCTAAGGACTTCATAAATGAGTTTTCTGACTTCTTGGCTGAAATCACACCAAAATATGAGCATGTTTTCATTATTGGTGACTTTAATTTGCACGTGTGCTGTCCTGAGAAGCCCTTGGTTAAGGACTTTTTAGATTTATTGGACTCATTTAATTTAACTCAGCATGTAAACGGTCCCACCCAAGAGCGTGAACATACACTGGACCTTGTTTTAACTCATGATATGACTGTTAATAATCTTGTTATTGGTGATAATGTTTTTTCAGACCACATGTCAGTCCGGTTTGAGTTCACCCTCCCCCATTTAAATCCTAAGTCCTGCATTCCTGCACGTCGCACTCGTACCATTACCCACTTCACTGCCACACGTTTCACAGATGTTTATAACTCTGAAATGATCATTCAGCCCCCAGTGTTTCTCACCACCACTGAGGAGCTGACATCCCAGTTCAACTCTGCTTAAAGACTCTGGATCATGTTGTGCCTGTTAAAACCAAAAAATCAAAACTGAGAGCAGAACCTTGGCTGAGTGACATCACCAAGGCCGTTAGGCAGCAATGTAGGAGGGCGGAGCGCAAGTGGAAGAAAGACAGGCTGCAGGTCTCTTTCCAGATACTTAGAGAGTTGGCACTGTTATCAGAAAACAGTAAAAGCTGCAAAATCAAAATTCTTCTCTGATATAATTACCTCAAACTCTCCCAACCCACGTGTCCTCTTCTCCACCCTAAACTCTGTTCTCCACCTCACTGAACCATCACCTCTGGAAGCCTCGACTGAGCTGTGTGACAACTTCTTACATTTCTTTTTGGATAAAATTGCGACCACCAGGGCTCTCATTTCCCCTCCAACTCATGACCCATCCATCCCACCTCAATCTGTAGCTCCTTTTGACCATTTTGAACCCATCACTCTATCTTCTCTAGAGCAGGTCATGTGCAGATTGAAACCTTCTGGCTCCCCCTTTGATGTGGTCCCCCCTCGACTACTAAAGGAGGTTTTTCCTACTCTACGTCTGTCCATTCTGGCTATAGTAAACAGTAGTTTATCCACTGGCGTGGTGCCAAAATCCTTTAAACATTCTGCCGTCCAGCCTCTCCTGAAAAAGCCAAACCTTGACCCCTCACTCGTTTCCAACTTCCGGCCTGTCTCCAAACTCCCATTTGTTTCTAAAGTACTGGAGAAAATAGTCGAGTCCCAGTTGAAGTGCTTCCTGGAGGATCACGCCATCTTAGAACTTTTCCAATCTGGCTTTAAACCTCTCCACAGCACTGAAACTGCCCTGCTGAAGGTCTTTAACGACATCTTCAGATTCACAGATACCGGTGATTCTGTGCTGCTTGTCCTGTTGGACCTCACAGCTGCCTTTGACACCATCGACCATGAGATCCTCATTGCTAGGTTGGAGCAGTGGGTGGGCGTCACAGGGTCAGTCCTCAATTGGTTCAGATCTTACCTCGCTGACAGATCCTTTTGTGTCTCCATCAAGGATTTTAGTTCTGCAGAGGCAGAGCTTAAATAGGGGGTTCCGCAGGGGTCCATACTGGGTCCCCTCCTATTCTCTTTATACCTGCTGCCGCTTGGTGCTATTTTCCGGAAACACAACATGCCCTTCCACTTCTATGCCGATGACTGTCAAATTTACTTCCCTCTAAGACACAATGGTACATGCTCTATTCAACTGCTGCTCAACTGCCTGGCTGACATCAGGAACTGGATGGCTTTAAATTTCTTAAGTTTCAATGAAAAGAAGTCTGAAGTCATGTTGTTCCCTCCCAACGACACGATCACAAACCACTGTATCGACCTCTCCGCTCTAACCCTGTCAGAAAAACAAAGAGTCACTAATCTGGGCGTGATAATGGACCCTTCCCTGAAGCTTAACAATCATGTAAACATGATTGTTAAATCATGCTTCTTCCAACTGAGGCGGCTGTCTAAACTGAAGCCCATGTTGTCCAAAAAGAATCTGGAGACAGTAATACATGCATTCATTACATCTAGGCTTGATTACTGCAATTCACACCTGTTTGGTCTCAGTCAGACCTCCATTGCACGACTACAACTGGTCCAGAATGCAGCAGCCTGATTTTTAACCAGTACAGGCAAAAGAGAGCACATTACACCAGTTTTAGCCTCACTGCACTGGTTACCAGTTCACTTTCGAATCCAATTCAAAATACTCATGTATGTCTGCAAATCACTGAACAGTGTCCCCCCCCCCCCCCATCTCTCTGATTTGCTACAACTGTATGTCCCACCAAGTTCCCTGAGGTCAGCGAACCAGTTGCTCCTCACAGTTCCAGGAACTCGTCTTAAGCGCAGAGGTGACAGGGCCTTCTCTGTAGCAGGACCAAGACTCTGGAACGAGTTACCTCTGCTTGTCAGACAGGCCCCCTCCCTCTCGGTTTTCAAGTCCTGTTTGATCCTGTATGCTCCACACTGGTTTGTCGTCATTATCTGCATCGTTTTTTGTCTATATTCTGATTGACCTCATTTTGTATTTTGCTTTGTGTGTTACCTGTTGTTTTGTCTGTACAGCACTTTGGTTGGCCTTGTAGCTGTTTTAAGTGCTTTATAAATAAAGTGGTATGGTATGGTATGGTATTATTGATAAATGTAAAAAAATCTTAAACATTATGAGATGTTTAGCTGGGAATGAATGGGTTGCAAATAGAACAGCATTAAAACAAATTTATACGGGACTTATCAGATCAAATATAGATTATGGTTCTGTAATTTATGGATCAGCAGCAAAAATACATTTGGAGAAACTGGACAAAATACAAACCAAGCATTAAGACTAGAGGAGCATTCAAAACCACCCCAGCAGCAGCACTTGGAGTAGAAATGGGAGAAATGCCGTTAGCAATGAGACGAGAACAATTAGCAATAAACTACTGGATCAATCTTAAAGGAAATAACCCGGAACACCAACATTAGATATTTTAAAACAAAGCTGGGAGACGGAGAAGAAGGAGACAAGAAGTTTTGGACGGACAATAAACCAGAAAACAAAAGAAATGCAAATAGACAACTTAGACATCAGCCCAGTAGTACCAGTACCAACAATACCACCATGGCTTCTTCCAAATGCAACAGTTGACTTGACACTCAAGGACAAGAAAAAAGACAGAACATTTATTTTTAGCTCATATTCAGTACAGGACCATATCAATAACTACTATAACTATATACAGATTTATACAGACGCATCAAAACATCAGAGAAAGTAGGAGTGTCATATTTAAAATACCAGAATTCAACATAGAAGTAAGGAAAAGAATCACAAATGAAGTCTCCGTGTACACAGGGGAGATGTTGGCAGTGCAGTGGGTAGAAGACACAAGACCGTTAAAAACAATCATCTTTTCAGACTCGAGCTCAACACTCATCAGTTTGAAAAATAGTCATTCAGATAGCCCACCGGACGTTTTACTAGAACTACAACAAACATTATTCAGAATACAAATGATGGGACTGACAGTGATATTTTTATGGGCACCAGCACATCTAGGGATCAGAGGGAATGAAGCAGCGGACAGGGCAGCAAATCAGCAACAAACGATCAAATCAATTTTACAATATCCATCAGTAAATCAGAAGTAAGAACCATAGTGAAACAAAAACTAAAGGAAAATGGCAGAAACAGTGGGAAGAAGAGCACAAAGGAAGATGGTACTACAGAATTCAGAGACAAGTGGGAGAAATGAGAACAGGAGGAAGAAACAGAAGAGAAGAAAGACTAATAACCAGAGTAAGATTTGGACATACAGGACTTAACAGCACACTACACAAGATTCAGAAACATGATACAGGACAATGTGAGCTCTGTGGACAGGAGGAAACAACAGAACATGTCGTTTTGGTCTGTCAGAAATATGAACATCACAGAAGGCGTATGATAGAACAATTAGGAAAAATCAAAGAAACATTTAGTATAATAAATATATTGCAAAAGGAAATAAGAAGTAAAAGTATTCAAATCATTATACATTTTTTCAAAAACACAAAATTAGATAAGAGAATATAAACATACAGACATAGCCATTTTGATCCATACTCCACACCAGTAGGTGGCGATAATGTACACCTTCCGTTGTTTACCAACCGCCATAAAATCCCATAAAGAAGAAGAATATCCATGGTAGGCTCATAGATATAAACACTAGATCCCTCATTGATGAGCCGTAGCGCCGCCATCTTGAAACGGTCGCCCGCTGCACTCAGTGTAACCTGTTTGTCAGGAGCAATGACTGCGTTTAATCAGTCAGAGCTGAATACTAAACTCATTCTCACGATTTTTTCCTCTGTAAATCTCAGGAGTACAGACATTAAAGCTGAACACATGGTTCAGTGTTTTTAAATATTCTTGGTGGGGTTAACATTAACACTAATAAAATATTCTGAAGACACGTTGCAAAACTCACAGTCACTGATACATTTTTATTAAGATCTATATCTATATATTATACTGTATATATATATATATATATATATATATATATATATATATATATATATATATACACACTGTCATAGTTTAATAATTTTCTTATATACACACACATAATATCACGATCTTATATACATTATATCTATTTTATATATACACATCACATGTATGTATATATATATATATATATATATATATATATATATATATATATATGTAGATGAACATATATCTGTGATATATTCATAAATTAAACGGATTCTTTCATTTTTCTGGACTGAATAATATCGTGCATTGAATAATTAAATGTAACATGAGACGTTAATTTTCTTTGACCCATCAAATGAATGCGGTCATTTATTAACAGT
>NC_056501.1:53390682-53408245 GCF_014905685.2 Nematolebias whitei | reverse complement strand
TTTTGAGCTAAAAGAGAAATGTCTCTGGTTTTCTTTTTATTAAGAGTTTTTTAAACTTTAAAACAATTATTATTTTCCACACCCTCCAGCGCCTTAATTGTTGAATTAATGAAAATTCCAAAACGGTAATCTAATGTTTCCACCCGTAAAAGGAGTTTACCAACCCCAGCCCACGGAAAAAGTGAAAGCATGACCTTCTCCCCCGTCGTCCAGTGTTTAAATTTTTCTGGCACGTCTGAACCCCAAATCGAGTCATGCGGCCTGATGCCCACAGCCCTCCTTTGCCTGACATAATGGGAGCCATTACTTACAGACACCAGAAATGATTCGTCTGTGACCGCCACAGGTGCGCAGATACCTGTCCAGTTATTGGGAAGAGTTAAAAGCACCGTATGCCCACACAACCAAGTCAGGTCCTCAACGGGAAATGTTCCATTCTTCCCAGGTACCCCAATGTGATGATTACTAGGGTGATATATTGCCTGACACTTCTCAGGGGGCAACATGCCCACCGCCACCTGATAAGAGTCCTGCCAATGCTGTCGGTGCACGCAAATGGGAAACTGCTCACCCGAGGTCCACTCCACATACTGGCTTAACACCACCACCTGTGCTGCTTGCGTCAGATCGTACCGCCTGGCCTCACACCAGTAGGGCCCTCTACTATGTCCACTGGAGCTGTATTGCAGAAGACAAAACAATCGCCCCCGAGCCAGGGGTTTAACACGCAAGGGCAAGTGTGAAGCTGTGACTGGAAGTTTGGTGCAGACATAACATTCAGAATCATGGCGCCCCCTGGCTAAAAACTGAGCATAACGATACCAGCTATTCATCTGAAAAGCATGGGACAAATTCAACGGTAACTGATCAATATCTCGAACCGGGGACCACGCCCCCATCCTAGGGATCTCTCTCTTGATCGTCACAGGGATGGTGCGACACCTACTTAAACCTGGAATGACACAGGTAAACTCCAGCACTAAAACAAGACAAACCATCAGCACCACTATTATTCCCCCCGCAGTCAACAGCTTATTTGATATGAGAACCATGATTGCTACCCCACCACACTGAAAATGAAAGTTGATTATGATGTGTAAACCTGGAATTCAACAGTACATGCAGCAAAATGTCAACCCAACACAACCTGAAAGAATAATATTATCACAGAGCAAATGGAGAAAATCTAGCCAGTTGTCACACACAGTCCACTCTATGATTGAATACAGGAAATATATATATATATATATGTATATATATATTTTTTTGTTCAACTGGACCCAGGAATTGATCACTGTAAACCTGTGAAGCAAAAATAATCTAACATGCATGCACAGTAAAAAGTTAAAAATTCTGACCCTATAAAAGTAACTCTATCTCCACCATTTTAAGGTGATAAAATACTTGAAAATTGTAAGTGAATGTATTAACAGATATAATCAACCTGTGGAAAATAAACACGTACACCTTGAAAATCACAGTTTTGTTTTTTTTCTTTTCACAGAATTTAGATGGATGGCTCGATGCAGCTCCTCAGGTTGAAACCACAGTAGATCTCCTCGTCCGTGGTAACTCCCTCCGTAACTCCGGCCACTGCTCCTGAGGCCTCCAAGAACACAGCTGCTCGACTCCTCTTGCTGCTTAACAGGCACAACAGGGGGACTTCATTCCCAATGTTTCTGCTGCCTTTTATTTCACAAGAACATTAATGGATTAAGGAAACTTGCTGCTTGACAGGCAAAACAGGGGGACTTCATTCCCAACGTTTCTGTTGCCTTTTATTTCACAAGACCCCAATGGGTTTAAAACGACGCGTCTTCCACTCTTTGCACCCCTGTTCTCCACAACTCTTGACAAGGGATGATTACCCAGCTCAACTTCCCCCTCATGTAGGACACTCACTCCAGACGTCAGGTGTTCGACCCCGCCTCTACTGATGTTGCAGATCTGACCGGACCTGCTGCAGCGATCGTTGTGGTTCGCCCGCAGGTGCACACTGGCTGAGATGAAACCACGTGGATCATTTACCTCTCAAGCGTACTGCGTATGATGTGCGTTCCGTCACTTCATATGGGCCCGTCCACCTTGGCTCTGCCCACTTTCGTTTAGTGACTCTCAGCAGTACCCAATCTGAGAGTGGGCACGTGGGGCTTACTCCGTCCGGAGTACTGGATTCAGGAATCTGTAGATGAAAACTAGACAACATACCTTTTAGTGTATCAAAGTACATTTTGTGTGTCATTTTAGATACCTGTTCTGAGGGCCACTCAATATTTTGCTGGGGCCCTGGGTACGACCTTCCTGTGGTCAGTTCATAAGGGGTGAAACCTGTACCCCTGTTAACAGAAGCTCTTACCGCCATAAGGGCAATCGGTAACGCATCCACCCAATTGGAATTTGTCTGTGCACAGATTTTTGATCATTTTTGTTTCAGGTTTCCATTCAATCGTTCTACCTTCCCTTGCGATTGGGGGTGGTAAACTGTACCGAAAGCATGCTTCAAACCCAAGGCCTTTTCAACCTTCTGCAGATCTGCATTTTTGAAATGAGTTCCATTATCGGACCTAATTATAGTAGGGAACCCATGTCTGGGGATGTAATGATTTATTAAACACTTGATTACAGTTTGACTATCCTCCTTTTTAGCAGGCCAGGCTTCTGGCCATCCGGTGAACGCGTCGACGCAAACCAGTAGGTATCTGAAACCTCGTACTGGTTGAATCATATCAGTGTAATCAATTATTACCTCACGACCCGGTGTCATGTCCATAGGAAACTTTCCTTGTTCACGCGGTTAAAAGCTGGCTTGGAGTTATACAAATTGCATAACGTGCATTCTTTCACAAACGCTCTGATCAAAGAGTTCATACATGGGTGCCACCAGTTGAGGACATTCCTCTTCATCTGGTGTACCCCTACATGAGCCAGCCCGTGTGCCTCCTCGAAAATTCTCCTCTTCAGACTCAGCGGGAGTACCCATCTTCCATCCTCAGGGTTTATCCACAATCCATCTGGTCTTTTTTCAGCTCCTCTTTCACTCCACACTGCCTTTTCTTCTGGAACTGCACCTTGTTGGCAACAGGCGATGGATTCCTCATCCCATCTGATCACCTCTTCTTCCTCTGGTGTTGTCATCACCATCTGACTCCAGTTGATAAATCCTGAGGCCTTTTTCGCCTCCAAATCAACTTGACAGTTTCCTTTTGCTATGTTTGATGAATCCGATTCATGTCCTCGACATTTCACAATGGCAATTTCTGCTGGTAACATCAGGGCTGTTTCTAATTCTCTCATATCTGCCTCATGTTTAATAGGTTTCCTGTTAGCTGTCCGAAAACCTCCTCTCCTCCACTGCGCAAGTTCAACATGCGCTGCTCCGAATGCATAAGCTGAGTCTGTGAAGATAGTCACTTTCTTGCTTTCCGCCCACTTTAGTGCTGAAATTAAGGCAATCACTTCTGCTCTCTGCGCCGACTGAGAACCCTGTAATTTCTCGCTCACTACAGTGTGATAGCCTTGGTCTGTCTGAAGCACCACCGCGAACCCAGCACTTAGCTGTCCGTCCTGTCTCCTGAAACAGCTCCCATCACAAAACATCACCTGTCCCTCTCCAAGAGGTGGCAGCTTTCAAGTCTGGCCTGACTCTGTCTTCAACTTCCACTCTCCTCTCACAGATGTGTGGTTCACCCCCTCCTATCCTGTCTGCCATGTTAATTCCCTCATGTGTGAATAACAAGTTAGGTGCTTCTAGGACCTTGTTTATTCTCTGTTGTCTTAATGGTGACATGGTGAAGTTATGTGAATTTACAAAGGCAACCACACTATGAGATGGCAAAACATGCAGTGTGTGTCCCATCACCAAGTGAGCCGTCTTTTGAACCAGCTTTGCCACTCCTGCTGCGTGTTGCGTGCACGGGGATGTCTCCTTTCTGTGTTGTCCAATAAACAGCTGACATACATCAAAACTTTCCTTTCCCCCTCATGTTTCTGAAACAGAACACCGTTAATCACCCCTTCTGTTTCAGAAACATCCAGATGGAAGGGTCGACTATAGTCTGGCAGAGCTAACTCTGTAGCTCTACTCATCTGTTGTTTCACCTCAATGAAAATCCTCTCAGCTTCCTCATTCCAAACCAGTCTGGCAGTGGGGCGTCTCATGCCCTGATCTTTAACTAAAGCGCGCAAAATCTGGGTTTGGCCTGCATAATTTGGAATGTAATTTTTGCTGTACCCCGTCAGTCCTAGGAATGAGAGCATTTCTTTAACTGTCTGCGGTTTTGGATGATGTAAAATTGTGTTGCGGTGAGAAGAAGAGAGCCCCGCCCCTTTCTGCGAGATCATTCTCCCCAAAAAAGAGACTTGACGCCTCATGACCTGTAGTTTGTTTTTACTGACCTTAAAACCTGCTGCATGTAGGTGTTCTAAAACCTTTTTAGTAGCTTCTAATGAGTCCTGTACCGTGGGACTAGCTATGAGCAGATCATCCACATACTGAAAAATCACAGTGTCTGGTGGGAGCATTACCTCACGCAAAACTTGTTTCAACACTTGATTGAAGATTCCTGGTGACAGCGCAAACCCCTGAGGTAGTCTGGTGTATCGCAACTGCTCACCACGAAAGGTGAATGAAAAAATGTCCCTGCATTCTTCAGCTAAAGGAAGACAGAAAAACGCGTTTGCAAGGTCCAGACAGCTGAACCATTCATGTTTTGGGGTCAGATTATTCAATGCCACGTATGGGTTGGGAACCGGCACGGTCTGAGTGATCAATATTTTATTGATAGCCCTCAGGTCGTGTGCCATACGAAATTTATCTGTACCTGGTTTTTGTACAGGTAGAATCGGTGTATTCCACTCAGCATAGGAGGGCTCAAGTACGCCGCTTTCTTTCAAACCCTGGATTGTTTCAGTGATGCCTGCCTCTGCAGCCGGTTTGTGTGGATACTGTGTGATCCAAATCGGGTATGTGTGATGCACCTGGAATGTTATGGGAGGGCAGTGTATCAGTCCCACATCCGTGGGCCCCTCTGACCATAACGACACAGGCATACTATCAATTAAAGGACCTGCCTGCGGGTGGTCCGTCAGTTCACGACCGTGCTCTCTGGGGAGCACATCATGTTGCATCAAAGCAACATCATGTGCCACAGAGTCGACTGAATAACACTCACAGCTGGGGGAATACCAGACGGATGTTAAAGGTGTTTGTACCCAATCTGAGGCCTCTGAGGCCCTCTTTACCATAGGCCCTAAGTCTTAAGCCTGAAATTTTGGATTTAACGCTAGTGAAATATGAGGTGCTGCTTCAGTGCCCATAATGTACCACCCCTCCTGTTCTGGAGTTAAGTGAACAATCGCCGCCACCCCCTCTCGGCCCACAACAATATTACCAGTAGCAATAGGCCAGATTTTCCCTGCCAGTTGTTCTGCAAAGTGGTCCTGAAACACCTCATCTCCTCTTCGGTCATAAAAGAGAGTGACATGTGGGGGATCAGGAGGAGCGGAGTACGGATGCAAAGTCAGGAGCCACGGCTTCCACGCCAGGTAAGCAGAATAGACACCCCCTCCACCCATGACCTCAGGTTCAAGCAGTCCCCAGTAGATGTCAACGTATTCCTCATGGACGGGTTAGATCACACACTGTGAGTGGGTAGTGGTGACCAGTCCACACTCCAGCGAGGTGCCATCTGGTAGCCTCACCACAAGTATATCGGAAGAACATAAAATTGAGGCTCCCAATCTGATGAGAAGATCTCTCCCTAAAAGGTTTGCTGGTGCATTTTCAGCTACCACAAAGGGATGTAACAGAGTCTGTGTGCCTACTTTTGTGAGAAGTGGACGCGTCACCGGCAGTCTTTGTTTAGCCCCAGAAAATCCAACCACCTCCACCGACCTAGTCAACAGTTCACAGTCTTGTGGGATGTGAGTAATTGTTGAAAATGTCGCTCCTGTATCAACTAGAAACTGCAACTTTTCCGTTCTAACTGTCACCTCCAGTGTTGGGTCTGCCCCTCCTCCAACACTTAGCATTTTCTGTGGGGTGTCTCATTGTTGCTAGAACCCTATCCCCTCTGTCCCGAGAGGAAGATGTCCGGCTCGTGGTTGTTGTTGCTGCTGGACCGGTGGTGGACCTGGCATCGGGTGTACGAAGGGCTGTGGTGGGCCCATGTGTTGTTGGAATGGCCTCTGCTGCCCCCCTCATGACATGGGGTTGGTGTGGCCAGGTAGTAACAATCTCTTGCCCAATGTCCCTGCTGGCCACAAATGAAACAGGCATCCCCCCGCTGTCCCCATTGTGGAGTACCCCAACCCCATGACACCGGTCTCGGCCTCGCGCCCCCTCTTCCCCGTCCGACTAACCTCGCCGGATGTCCCCCTCTGGCCCTCCGGCCTGTCGTTTCCAACCACTGTTGCAGAGCAACTGTTCCAGAGGATACTGCCTCCTCATTTCCCTCTGTAACTGACTGTACAGACATTTGTTTTTTATCTTTGTGCTTTTTATCCTCAGCCTGTTTATGTCTGGCATCTGTCAACTGTAGTTTAAGCAGCTGCGTCCGTATGGTTTCTAATTCAGCTGCCTCTTTGTCTCCCTGTTTTTTCCTCATACTTTAAACGATGTATTACGTGTTTCTCCCAGCGGTCAGGAGATGCTGTGAGCAAATCAACATTCTTCTCTAACTCGTCTACTACTTCTCTCGGCAGAGAGTCAAGAACAGCTTTTCTGAAATACGGGCGTTGTTGGATGGCTTGCGCATGTACACCTGTCACCCTCTCCCAAGTGTCTTTACACTGTTCCATAAACTCCCACGGGTCTATAGTCTTATCCCACCTGAATTCGGGGACCGCTACACCAGCTGGCAATGGGTGTAGTGTTCTTATAATAGGCGCAATATGCACAAACACGTCGCACAACGGAGTCTCATCTGGTAGTTCTAAGATCCTATACCGGCCCCGAGAAGTCGTTATAGGAGAGTTCAGGTATGTCTGGACGGTGGCATGATTAGCACAGCGAGCAAAAATGGCGTTCAGATCCCCCACTGCCAGGGTCACTCCTAAAGTAAGGGCATTAAATTTTTCCAACCAGCGGCCTCCACCCTGCACCAATGGTGGCAACTTCTCTGTTATTGACTCTAAATCACGTATATGAAACGGCTTATAGCGTGACACCTCACCTGTCGCACCCTGAGTACTCAGTAATGGAAGCTGAGAAATAACAGTGTAACCTCTCTCCATGTTTGATACGGCTTCTGCCTCCTCATGAACCTGAGCAGATGTCACCTCTGGCTGACCTGGACCAACGTATGCCCATCTGTCGGGCTCCCTCCTCACCCTGCCTGTTGTTGTCCCCCGTGTCCGCACCCCCTCATCGTCCTCTACTAGTCCTGTCACAGAACCCTCAATAAACAGTGTGGTATGTTTATCCATCAAGCTACTGGTGCGCGTGCTCTCCATCCGCTGTGGAGTCTTACTGCGGTGTGTCCCACTAGGACCTGGAACCTCAGTCCAAACGCTTCCCCTCTCACTTTCACGTGAACTACTCTTCCACCGAGCCTTTCTACCTTCCTCCTCCTCATGTACAGATAACTCATTAAGAAACCGCTGTCGTCTCTGTGCAGTCATCCTGCTACTAATTCCCCCTAAGTCATTATCCAGAGTACCACCTTCCTCAGAATCAGTCTCCTCAAATGACAGTCTGCCTTTATGAACCTGCAACACCGGATAAGTCCCAGCAGGTGGCGCTGTCGGCAACGTCATGTCTGTCACATAAGGCGGTGGTTCACACTTTTCTGTCTCACCCAAGTTTTGTACAAGTTTTGTTACAGGGGTGCCCAACCTTTTTTGAACCAAGAGCTACTTTTGAAGTCGGCAATTTGCCGAGAGCTACTCGTCCAGTCTCATTATCAACAAACATAATTTTTCATCAATCCCTACTCCTCACTTCTTTAAAGTAAATAAAACAGAACGTGATGTGTCTATAGGAGACAACTTTTTATGCAAGCTGTATAAAATAAATGTGTCTCTACCTTAGTGGGACTTCTGACACTGAGAGGAGGAGGCCAGGGTCTCATAAGATGGGCAGTATGAGGTGGTTGCGAGGCGCAGGCAGGTCTCCAGATGATCATCATTCATTGTGGATCTGTTTTTGGACTTGATGATTTTCATGTGTGAAAAAGCAGACTCACACAGGTAGGTAGATCCAAAAAGTGCTGTTAAGTTCAAAGCACATCTTCGGATGTTAGGATACTTTTCTTCTGACAGCAGACTCCAGAACTCTCCATCCACGCCAGGTGATGCTCTGGATTTGATCCCAATGTCATTTTGCAGACTCAACACCTCATTTTCAACACCAGAGCTGTCCAGCTGAAACACGGACACCAATTTGGACACAATGTCATCCACATCAACATTTCCAAAAAGATAACACATGTAGCTGGTAACAGGCTCGATGGAGGAAAAGTCAGTAAATCGTCTCTCAAATTCTGCTGAGATGCTCTGAACCTGCTTAGAATAGTGTGCACTGTCCAGTTGTGGGACTTCTTTCCCTTGGCGCTGTAGCTCTGCCTCCATGTGTGGGAAGTTTCGCAGGTCCCTGCGTTGCAGCCGACTTGTGAGCAGTTGCAGCCTGCTTTTGAAGGTGCTCACAGAACTGATCATGTGGATTATGTTTTTGTCCTTTCCCTGAAGCTCCAAATTCAGTTCATTGAGCAGGCTGGTGAGATCTGTGAGGAAGGCTAAATCCAAAAGCCACTGGGTGTCCTGTAGTTTTGAATGTTCACCATGATCTGACAGCTTCAGAAAATCCCTGATCTCAGGCAACAGCTCACTGAATCTGTCCAGAAATTTACCTCTGCTTAGCCACCTGACGTCCATGTGCAGCAGCAGGTCTGTGTGGTCTGCTCCTGCCTCCTCCAAGTGAGCCCGGAACAACCTCCTCTGCAGACTCCTGGCCCTTATAGAACACACAGTTTTCATGGCAACATCCATCACTTCCTTCATGTTTAAAATCTTCCCACACAGGGCCTGTTAGTGGATGATATGCAGTGATAGTGCAAAATGTCTGGGAAAGCATCATTCTGCTTGCAGAGTGCAACAAATCCACTGGTGTGACCAGTCATTGCTGGAGCGCCATCAGTTGTTATAGAAATTAGTTTAAAGAGGGGCAAGTTGCTTTTATTAACAAACTCCATAAACACATTAAAAATATCTTCTCCTCTTGTGTGTCCCTTCAAAGGCAAGATGGTGAGCAGCTCCTCTTTTGCACTCATGTCTGCAAAGGCCATTCTGATAAAAACACACAGCTGGGCTACATCCACCATGTCTGTCGACTCATCAAACTGAAGAGAGAAACACTCGCATTCTTCCACGTCCTTTTTTAGCTGCTCCTCCACATCCACAGCCATTCCCTCACATCGCCGTGTCACTGTTTGTCTGGACAACTGCACGTCTTTAATAGCAGCTACGATCTCACTTTTATTTTTAAAATCATGAAAAAGCGCATCTGCAGCCTCAATAAACGCTTCTTTCATAACTTGTCCATCGCTGAAAGACTTCTTATGTTGAGCCAGGATGCGGCTAACACGGTACGAAGCTATCGTAGCAGCTTTACCTTTTGTGCTGGGGCGAGTGAAGACTGACTGCTGGGCTGCAAGCTTGTTTTTTAGCTCCCGCACTTTCTGAGTCCGTAAAGAACTTTTAAGAGGGAAATCTGTCTCAAACCGTTTGTGCATCGTCTTGAAATGCCGCTCCAAGTTACACTTTTTGGGTAAGGCAACGCTCGAATTACAGATGAGGCAAATGGACTTCGAATTAGAATAAACAAAAAAATACTCCTCCTCCCACTCTGTGTGAAAATAATAAGTTTTCGTTTGCTTGTTCGCTAGTTTTCCATCCATGTTTTCTGCGCACCGACATTACTCCACTACTGAGACTAAAGTCTCGTGAGAGCACTGTGTCACCGCACACAAAACTCGCGAGACTATGTCTGTGAGAATACAAGTCAAGGCTTCGCTTCGCGGGCGACTGGTTGGGCACACCTGCTCTAACACAATACTGCTAATTGTGTATACATACCCTGTACTTGTCTGCGTTTATCTAATTTCTTCTGTAGCTTCAGACGTTTTACACATGATTTATAAGTCAGCAAATCTTTGTTAAGCGCCTGAATTTGTTTGTTCTGACCTTTAACCTTGTTCCAAGCTAGTTGTGTGAGTGTGTCTGATGATCCCTCCTCAGCCTGGACCAGCTGATGTAGAAGGCTGTCCAATTCCTTACATTTACCTGTATTTGCTGCATGTATAACATTAATTACAGCTTTAACCCTTTTTGATTGTTCCTGTAGAGTTTCCACAGGCGTTACAGATTTCTTATTTATGAGCTCCATATCTGCTGACACAATTCACACAAACTTTCATTCAAATGTCTTTATTCTCATATATTCCTGGCACCTGTTGAGAAAAAACAACACAAGCCTAAAACTTCAGTCAGTAAAGACTTGTAATTGCCTTATCCAACAGCGCCCCCTTGCGGTCAGGATATGGATGCTCCAGTCACTCCGTGTCACCTGACACCCACAGAAAGCAACGCTCACACTTTCACCTAGAAGGATAGAGCAACCAACAAAGAAAAGACTACACCTTCCCCCACACACGCAGCCCCTCAGAAAAGAAAACACGAAGGAAAAAATAAAAGGCCAACCTTCCCCCACAGCTCATTCACAGAGAAGAAAACAGGAAGAAAAAAGCTTCCCCCCCAGCCACACACAATCTCACAGAACAGGAAAGAATCGACAGCCAGGTCCACACACACACAGTCTCAATCACTCTTACCACATAATTTACACCACGGCACAGCAATAATACCATATCTTAACCCTAAAGTGATCCCTGATCACCGGAAATTTGGCAAATAACTAAGTCCCAGACTTTCACATTTCCCTTTGATCTAAACTATTAATGGAGCGTAATCTAACAACCAGTTGACAGTTGCAGTGGAACGCCCACCCCACGGCTCCCGAGTCCCTGACTTGGTGTCCCTTAATCTCGTCAGATTGAGAAATTGGTCGCCAGTCCCGCTGAGAAAAGGGAAGTATGTCGTTCACGTCCGACGCGAACTCTGGCAGGCCTTGCCTTCCTCCGGCACAAGTGAAACTATCTACGAAATATACTTAAATGTTAAACTATGCCGTGTAAAGGACACTCACGCCACCGCACGCGGCGTTCAACAATCAAAGTCTGAATACAGGTAATCCGTTCGTCAGGAGTAGCACTAATCACCGTAAATTAGCTTATCAACCATCTTTATTTCCGGAGATGGTACGAAAACCCATAGATGAACATATAATTTGGTTTACGGCCGAATGGCGGAAATTTTTGAGCCTTTCGGCCAACATAGGTAAAATCCGCTTACCTGTTAAAATGATGGTCCCAAAGTTCTCTCTGTGGGAGTACCGCACCAACTCGATCCAATTCAGTCTAGGCCGCGTCTCGCTGCACGTCGGTGGTCACCATCTGTTGTGGCTGTTCGGCCACGATCGTGTTCAAAACAGCTGAGACGGCCACCTTAGTTCAAAAGATTTATTTGACAACGGGTTACAAGTATTCAGAGAACATTTAATCAAAATACAATGTATGCATACAAGGGCATTTACCGAACCAACCTTATAAGATGAGTCACCCAAGCAAATGCAACTTTCTGCAGCTTGTCCCTGGGTGTTATCACAGATTTGAACAGGCTCTTCCTCTGATTGGTTTAGGCGAAAGGTTGCCATGACTACTCTGCTCTGTCAGGGACATTAACTTCGACATTCTTTAGATAAGAGAGTTTTATGGCTTACTGAAATCGGTTCTTTGTTTTAGCTCTGTTTTCAGTTTAACTTGAGTATACCTTAGTAATCCCAAATGATTTTGTGTTAAAGTTAGTTTCTTTCTAGGAATAATTAATAACTATTAATTATTAACTAACTCATGTCTATGTGTTTTTAATTGATCCCTCTGACTTAATACTTGTGTCTCAGTTCAGCTGAAGTCACCCTGCCCCCCCTCTAGCAAAGACTCTCTGGTATTTTACTGTGAAGAAGATTAAGCCTGTATTCTCTCATCTAAACTGACCCAGCATCAAATAATGGTTAAACGGTTAAATGCTAATTGTTATTATCATACGAATTTTACTTAGTCAAACTATATTTAAGTCTAAATTAAAGAAATGTGTTCTAGTTCTATTTATGTTAATCAGTGAGTGTGTGTGTGTGTGTTTGTGAGTTCATCCTCAGGGACACTTCCCTGGAGTTTAATCAGTATCTTACCTGCTATGATTCGCTTGTAATTATATCAAAATGTGAATTTATGAGATTGTGAATTTATAAGATTGTCTCTAGCTAGTGTAAGATTATATATTTATAAAGTAGATACTTAAGCAAAGTAATTGATTAACATTTAAATGATTGTAAGGTAGTGAAACCCTTTAAAAACAACACATACACACATTTTATAACATGAAATTTCAAGCTTGATAAAAAATAATAAAAGATATAACATGAAATCCAACAAAACGTTTTGTCTATCATCCAAGAGATTTCCTCAGTCTGAGAAAGTCATTAAACAAGGGTGGAGGCCTCCGGGTTAAACTGTCCCCCTCTTACAATGTTGTGATTGCTAGTATCACTCAGCCCTCTGTGAATATTAAACAGCCATCAGGTGCTAATGATCCATTGTTAGGCTGATGGTCCTTCTTGAGCATGTGATCAGTTGGTTTTGGTTGTCAGTGGCAAAACTGGTTGATCCACTCTGAGACGGTGCTATTTAAGAGACTGAGCTGAATACAGTACCTCAGACTGAGGAAGTCTCTCGGATGAGAGACGAAACGTTTCTACATTTTTTTGTTGATTTGCTTTGTTTTTTTTTTTGTTTTTTTGAATGTCCAGAGGACCAGATTTAACTTTTTTAGATTTTTCTACCTGGATTATTGAGCATGCATCATGATATTTTGAACCACTTTGGCCAGGATTGCCTCAAACTAGTTAGAGAGTTTGAGAAAACAGCAAGGAAGAGGGCAGACTACAAGAACCATTTGCGATTCAACCTCAGATGTCGACAAAGTGGCATCATTCCCAAGAGCCTGGAACTAAAATCTTCGGGCAGCGGGCAAGCAAGATCCTTCAGAAGGCACAGACCCAGCTGCTGAATGAACAGGTGAGACAGACCAATTTTACTATTGAGGCCTTGAAGGCCAAAGAAGAGCACATTAAACAGAAACTAACAACGTGTCTAGATCAGGCCACACTTCAGCAAGTGTTGGACTGTACAGATCAGGCACGCTTAGCACAGCATGTCAAGTTCAAGACTCGACAACAAAACAAGTTTAACTTATTAATAACTCATCAAGAGTTTTTGGTTTTGCAAGATGGCGGCGCCAGTGTGTTCGGCTTGCCTCTCCCTGCATACTTTGATTGTTTTTGTGTTGTTTTTTGCTTTTATAACTAGTGTCGACTCTCTGCTGGTGTATAATCGCCAAACGCTTTTTAATCTTCGACCCGATATTAACAACTTGGCTCCGTTTGTGAATGACAGCCAGAAAACTTTTTTCCCTCCATTTCTGTCGGACGTGCCGACCTACCTGTGCCGCGCCCCAGCTCCACCAGCGCGCAGAGCGCGCAGACGCCGCGGGAGACGCAGCGGCCAGCTGGTCAGACTGAAAGCTCAGCTGGCGTCCTCCCTATCCGCTCTCTCTGAGTTTGGAGCTGCATCTAATTGTTTTATCTCATGGCGCTCCCTGGATCTCATCAGCTCTTCTCTGGCTCCTGTTGTTGGCCTGGGTGAGGGACAACCTGCGCGATGCCTCCCCCCCCCCCCCCCCTCGTCCGAGTGCGCGGAGTGAACCACCACAACCTGCTCGATCTGGCTCCTGCGTCGGATCACACCCCGGCTGCTGTTGGCCTGGGTGGGGGGCCGCTGCTGCGCGGCCTCTCCTTTCCTCTCCTCCGCGTCCGCGGAGTGAACCACCACAACCTGCGGCTGCTGGACAGAGCTCCTCGGATGGATGACGTCACCCTGGCTCCATCTCATGTTCACATGGCTCTGGT
Organism: Nematolebias whitei; assembly: GCF_014905685.2. NCBI lineage: Eukaryota > Metazoa > Chordata > Actinopteri > Cyprinodontiformes > Rivulidae > Nematolebias > Nematolebias whitei. The sequence continues at coordinate 53,394,168 of NC_056501.1, read as the reverse complement.
TAATGATAGATCTTTAACAAACAAGACCTTTATTCTGAAGGACTTCTTCACCTCCCGTGGTCTGGATTTTTTATTCATTACTGAAACATGGATAACTGCTGGTGAGTCCAGTGCTTTTTGTGAACTCCTGCCACCAAACTGTGCATACTTCAGCTCTCCAAGGACGACGGGTCGTGGAGGAGGAATAGCGACTGTTTACAGGAAGAGCTATTTCTGTGAACAAATCACACCTTTAACATGTTATTCCAGCTTTGAGTTCAACTTGTTTGAGCTCGGATCTTCACAACCCGTACTGTGTGCTGTTTTATACAGACCTCCAAAATACAACAAGGACTTTCTGACAGACTTTGCAGATTTTTTGGCTGGAGTCTTGCCTAAATATGACAGGATCTTGATAGTCGGAGATTTCAACATCGCCGTGTGCTGTGCTGATAAACCGTTGGTCAAAGAGTTTTTACAGCTGATAGACTCTTTTAATTTGCTTCAGTTTGTGTCTGATCCAACACAGGAATGTGGCCACACCTTAGACCTTGTGTTAGCTCACGGTTTTAATGTTTCTAATGTGGAAGTTTGTGATGCTGCCTTTTCAGACCACATGCCTGTTGTGTTTGACATGCCACTCGTCTGTCGCTCAGTCAAACCTCGCGCTCCTGCACAGCCCCGTCGGGTCATTAACTCCTCCACTGCTTCTCAGTTCTCTGCAGCTTTTAGTTCTGCCATCAGCCCCACAGACCCTGTGGGTCTTCATTCAGATATCGATGCTCTCTCATCTAATTTTAACTCAGCCTGTCAAAACGTTTTAGATGCTGTGGCTCCATTAAAAACAAGAGCTTCCAGACCAAAGCCTGACCCCTGGGCTGATGAGGTCACACGATCTGCCAGACGCCAGTGCAGGAGAGCAGAGCGGAAGTGGAAGAAGGACAAACTACAGGTGTCTTTCCAAGCTCTGAGGGACAGCTGGCGCTTCTATCAGTCCACTGTTAGAGCTGCAAAAACCAAATATTTCTCTGACATCATCTCCTCCAACTCCAGCAATCCACGTGTGCTTTTTAAAACAATCACCTCTGTTCTTAACGCCCCACAATCAGCCAGCCCAGAGAACTCCACTGAAATGTGTGACAACTTCCTGAGCTTTTTTATCAATAAGGTTTCAAGCATTAGAGCTCTCATAAGCCCTCCTTCTTACGACCCCTCCGTCTCCGTCACACGCTCTGCTGTCTTCAGTCAGTTTGAGCTCGTCACCCTGTCTTCCTTAACTGACATCACTGGTCGTATGAAACCTGCTGGATCCCCAAATGATCCCATCCCACCTCGTCTTTTTAAAGAGGTTTTTCACACCGTGGCTCCTCATGTGTCCCAAATTATAAATGACAGCTTGGCATGTGGACAGGTACCAGTGAGCTTTAAACATGCAGTTGTGACACCACTGATTAAAAAACCTAGCCTAGACCCCACAGTAATGTCCAACTTTAGACCCATCTCAAAACTGCCCTTCATATCTAAGATCTTGGAGAAAATTGTTTACAATCAGTTAACATCATACTTAAACGACCACAACCTTCTTGAACAGTTTCAATCTGGCTTTAAAACTCACCACAGCACTGAGTCTGCGCTGCTGAAAGTCTTCAACGACATTCTTTTAGCCGCAGACTCTGGTGACTGTGTAGTTTTAATGTTGTTGGACTTGACTGCTGCCTTCGACACAGTAGACCATCACATCCTCCTGTCTCGTCTGGAGAACTGGGTGGGCATTCAGGGTCCTGCTCTACAGTGGTTCAGATCCTATCTGACAGAAAGAAACTTCTGCGTGCGCATTGGTGCTGTGGAGTCCTCTGTAGCCCCTCTCACTTGTGGAGTACCTCAGGGTTCTATACTTGGCCCTCTTCTGTTTTCCCTGTATCTACTCCCTCTGGGACATCTTCTCCGGAAACATGGCATTTCTTTTCATTTTTATGCTGATGACAGCCAAATCTATGTTCCGTTAAAACAGGGCAAACACCATTCCTTGAAACAACTCCTGGGGTGTATGGCAGAAGTCAGAGCATGGATGTCACTAAACTTCTTACATTTTAATGACAAAAAGACAGAGGTCTTGTTGTTTAAGCCTAGTGAAGGCTCCAATATCCATGCTGATCTGGGTCCTTTAACAGAACATCTGACTGAGACAGCAACTAACCTGGGCGTGAGGCTGGACAGTGACTTCAAACTTGACACGCAGATTAAATCAGTGATCAAGTCCAGCTTCTTTCATTTGAGACAACTGGCCAAGGTCAAACCATTTCTGTCACAACATCATTTTCAGATCTTAATCCATGCTTTCATCACAACTCGCCTGGATTACTGTAATTCTCTTTATGTCGGTCTGAGCCAGTCATTACTGACTCGACTTCAGCTGGTTCAGAACGCAGCTGCCCGCCTTTTAACTGGTACCAAAAAACGAGAACACATCACCCCTGTTTTAGAATCACTACATTGGCTCCCGGTTCGCTTCAGGATTAATTTTAAGGTTCTTTTATTTGTTTTCAAATGTCTTCATGGTCTCGCCCCACAGTATCTGTCCGACCTGCTCCAGCTGTACACTCCTTCTCGCTCTCTCAGGTCAGCAGATCAGCTGCTGCTGGTCGTCCCAAGGTCCAACAGGAGACTGAGAGGTGACCGAGCGTTCTCAGTCGTTGCCCCTAAACTGTGGAACGAGCTGCCTCTGCATGTCAGACAAGCTGGCTCACTTCCTGTTTTTAAGTCTTCTCTGAAGACACATCTTTTCTCTTTGGCTTTTACTTCAGTTTGAAATGTTGGTTTTAATGACTCTAAGTTATTTGTTTTATTTTATTTGTTATCTTTATTTTATTTCACATTTTTAACGTGTGGGATTTTTATGTTTTTGTATGTCCTAGTGTACAGCACTTTGGCCAACAGTGTTGTTTTAAAGTGCTCTATAAATAAAGTTGTATTGTATTGTATTGTATCAACACCATCACTATTCCAATAACAACACATTCAGTGTAGGACAACACACCAGTAGTCAATTACATGCCAGGGAGACAGAAAACTGGGTGAAGAATTTATCTGACAGACAGCTCACCCAGCCGGAGACAGAGATTCTTGCCAGGGGACTGAACTTTGTGGTTGCACCAAGTAGAATTCCTCTGGTGGAGATGATCACAGCTACTGAGTCAGCCATCTGCAACAACAAAATTAAAGAGGCTGAAGCAGAACAGCTCAGAATCAAAGTTTCAGCCTGCCTCAGCAATGCCAAACCACCACCTTCCAACATCAGTAGAGAGGAGAGGGATGCACTCACCACTCTTAGCAAGGACAAAAACATCATCATTCTCCCAGCAGACAAAGGAAGGTGCACAGTGCTTTTGAACCAGAAAGACTATCATGAGAAAGTTATGACACTCCTTAGTGACTTAAACACTTATGAACCTCTGAAAAGAGATCCAGGAAGTGGTTACAAGAAGAAGTTAATAGATTGCCTGAAAA
>NC_056501.1:53382438-53390582 GCF_014905685.2 Nematolebias whitei | reverse complement strand
GAAGAGGTGTCTGGCAGGTGCTTAAATACCCCATCAGGCAGTCCTCCTCAGAGCAGCAGCAGGTGGGGTGAGTTGAGGTTAATTGGCTGTGGAAGGAAGAGTGAGTGACAGACAAAAAACCCAGGAATCCTACAGTGCCCCCGCCCCCGCAGGAATCGCCTCTTGGCGATCTAAGTCTCTTTTCGGGGTGAGCTTGGAAGAAGGATGAGATGAGTCCGGGGTCCAGGATCTGAGATCTAGGAATCAATGATCGTTCCTCCGGACCGTAACCCTCCCAATCCACCAGGTATTGGAATCCCCGACCACGACGCCGTACGTCCAAAAGGTGTCGGACCGAGAAGGCCGGTTCGTTGTCTAAGACACGGGGGGGGGGGGGGGGAGGGAGGTTGGTCAGAGGGTATAGAGGGCTGGTGGTTACCGGTTTGATGTGAGATACGTGAAAGGTAGGGTGTATCTTCATGGCAGGCGGGAGCTGTAGACGCACCGCCGACCGGTTAATCACCTTTATCACAGGAAACGGCCTGATGAACCTGGGGGAGAGTTTCTTGGAGGTGTCTTTTAAGGTTATGTCCTTGGTAGACAGCCATACCTTTTGACCGACCTTGTAGTCAGGAGCCTTGGATCGACGTCTGTCAGCGAAGCGTCAGTTCTGCTCCGAAGATCTGGACAGAGCTGCTCTCGTCTGGCGCCAGATCCGACGGCAGCGTTTGATGTGAAGGTGGACCGAGGGGATGCCCACATCAGGTTCCTGTGAGGGGAACAGCAGAGGAGTGAAGCCCATAGCGACCTCGAAAGGAGATTTTCCAGTGGTTGCAGAGGTTTGTGAGTTGGCATACTCAATCCAAGACAGATGTTGACTCCAGGATGAGGGATTGCTGTCAATTACGCACCTCAGAGCTGTTTCCAGGTCCTGGTTGCAACGTTCTGTTTGGCCGTTGGATTGAGGGTGGTATCCAGACGTGAGGCTGGTAGTTGCTCCTAAAGCTCGACAAAACCCCCTCCACACTTGAGAAACAAATTGTGGTCCACGGTCGGAGACTATGTCCTGAGGGATGCCGTGAAGGCGAAAGACATTTTCCGTGACAATCTGAACAGTCTCGAGAGCAGAGGGAAGTTTAGGTAGAGGAATGAAATGTGTAGACTTAGAAAAACGATTGACAATGGTGCAGATAACAGTGTTACCATCAGGGACGGGGAGACCAGTGACGAAGTCCAAGGCGATGTTTGACCAGGGACGGCTGGGGATAGGAAGAGGTAGCAGCAGGCCAGCAGGAGGCTGGTTGCTGTGCTTGTTCCGAGCACAAGTGGGACAGGCTGAAATGAAATCCTTAACATCTTTACTAAGGTTAGGCCACCAAAAGGATGCTTTAACAAGGTGCACCATGCGTCTAACACCAGGGTGGCAGGAAAACCTAGCTGTATGGATCCACTTCAACAATTTACCCATCATGACTGTAGGAACAAACATTTTTCCCAGAGGGTCGGTACCGGGATCAGGCTCAGTCTGTTGGGCCTCCAGGATGTCTTTCTCAATAGGCCAAGTCATTACACCCACCTTACAGGAGGAAGGAAGGATGATCTCAGGGGTGTCCGGACCCTCGGCTGTAGAGAATTGTCGTGAGAGAGCATCCGGCTTTACACTGTGGGACCCTGGAATATACCATCCATCCATTTTCTATCGCTTATCTGGGGTCGGGTCGCGGGGGTAGCAGCCTAAGTAGGGAGGCTCAGACTTCCCTCTCCCCAGCCACTTGGGCCAGCTCTTCCGGGAGAATCCCGAGGCGTTCCCAGGCCAGCCAAGAAATATGGTCCCTCCAACGTGTCCTGGGTCTTCCTCTGGGCCTCCTTCCGGTGGGATGTGTCCAGAACACCTCACCAGGGAGGCGTCCAGAAGGCATCCTAAACAGATGCCCAAGCCAACTCAACTGGCTCCTCTCGACGTGGAGAAGCAGCAACTTTATTCCGAGTCCCTCCCGGATGATCGAGCTTCTCACCCTGTCTCTAAGGGAGAGCCCAGACACCCTGCGGAGAAAACTCATTTCGGCCGCTTGTATCCGAGATCTCATTCTTTCGGTCACAACCCAAAGCTCGTGACCATAGATGAGGGTAGGAACGTAGATCGATGGGTAAATTGAGAGCTTTGCCTTTTGACTCAGCTCTCTCTTCACCACGACAGACCTGTATAGCGCCCGCTTCACTGCAGACGCTGCACCTATCCGCCTATCGATCTCACGCTCCATTTTTCCCTCATTCGTGAACAAGACCCTTGAGATACTTGAACTCTTCCACTTGGGGTAGGACCTCCTCCCTGACCCGGAGAGGGCACTCTACCCTTTTCCGGCTCAAGACCATGGCCTCGGATTTGGAGGAACTGATCTTCATCCCGGCCGTGTCGCATTCGGCTGCGAACCGCTCCAGCGAAACCTGTAGATCACGATCTGATGAAGCCAATAAGACCACATCATCTGAAAAAAGCAGAGACGCAATCCTAAGGCCACCAAAACAGATCCCCTCAACACCTAGGCTGTGCCTAGAAATTCTGTCCATTAAAGTTATGAACAGAATCGTGACAAAAGGCAACCTTGGCGGAGTCCAACTCTCACCTGGAACAAGCCCAACTTATTGCCGGCGATACGGACCAGGCTCTGACACTGGTCATACAGGGACCTAACAGCCCTATCAAAGGGCCAGGTACCACATACTCCCAGAGTACCCCCCACAGGGTTCCCCGAGGGACGCGGTCGAATGCCTTCTCCAAGTACACAAAGCACATGTAGACCGGTTGGGCAAACTCCCACGCACCCTCCAGGACCCTGCTGAGAGTGTAGAGCTGGTCCAGTGTTCCACAGCCAGGATGAAAACTGCACTGCTCCTCTTGAATCCGAGGTTCGACTATCCGACGGACCCTCCTCTCCAGAACCCCCGAATAGACTGTACCAGGGAGGCTTAAGAGTGTGATTACTGTGTAGTTGGAACACACTCTACGGTCCCCCTTTTTGAATAGGGGGACTACCACCCCGGTCTGCCAATCCAGGGGAACTTAAGGAACTCCGGGTGAATCTCATCCACCCCTGGGGCCCTGCTACCGAGGAGCTTTTTAACCACCTCGGTGACCTCAGCACCAGAGATTGGAGGGCCCGACCCAGAGTCCCCAGGCTCTACTTCCTCAGTGGAAGATGTGCCGGTGGGATTGAGGAGGTCTTTAAAGTATTCCGCCCACCGACCCACAACATCCCAAGTTGAGGTCAGTAGCACACCACTCCCACTATAAACAGTGTTGGTGGCGTACCGCTTTCCCCCCCTGAGATGCTGGATGGTGGACCAGAATCGCCTCGAAGCCATGCGGAAGTCATTCTCCATGGCCTCTCCAAACTCCTCCCATGCCCGAGTTTTTGCCTCAGCGACCACCTGAGCCACATTTCGCTTGGACTGCTGGTACCCATCAGCTGCTTCTGGGGTCCCACAGGCCAAAAAGGCCCGATAGGACTCCTTCTTCAGCCTGACAGCATCCCTCACCGACGGTGTCCACCATCGGGTTTGAGGGTTGCCTCCGCGACAGGCACAGACAACCTTGCGGCCGCAGCTCCGGTAAGCCGCCTCGACAATAGAGACACGAAACATGGTCCACTCAGACTCAATGTCCCCCACCTCCCTCGGAACATGTTCAAAGTTCTCCCGGAGGTGGGAGTTAAAACTCCCTCTCACAGGAGACTCTGCCAGATGTTCCCAGCAAACCCTCACAATACGTTTGGGTCTGCCAGGTCTGACCGGCATCCTCCCCCACCATAGGAGCCAACTCACCACCTGGTAGTGATCAGTGGACCGCTCCGCCCCTCTCTTCACCCGAGTGTCCAAGACATGTGGCCGCAGATCAGATGAGACGATGACAAAGTCGATCATCGAACTGCGGCCTAGGGTGTCCTGGTGCTAAGAGCACATATGGACACCCTTATGCTTGAACGAGGTGTTCGTTATTGACAATCCATGACGAGCACAGAAGTCCAACAACTGAACACCACTCTGGTTCAGATCAGGGGGGCCGTTCCTCCCAACCACACCCCTCCAGGTCTCACTGTCATTGCCCACATGAGCATTGAAGTCCCCCAGCAGAACAAGGGAGTCCCCAGGAGGTGCACTTTCCAGTACCCCCTCCAAGGACTCCAAAAAGGTTGGATAATCTGAACTGCCGTTTGGTGCATAAGCATAAACGACAGTCAGAACCCGTCCCCCCACACGTAGGCGGAGAGAGGCCACCCTCTCATTCACCGAGGTGAACCCCAACACACAGGCACCAAGTTGGGGGGCAATAAGTATGCCCACTCCTGCTCGGCGCCTCTGACCAGGGGCAATTCTAGAGTGGAAGAGTGTCCAGCCCCTCTCAAGGAAACTGGTTCCAGAGCCCGAGCCATGCGTAGAGGTGAGTCCGACTATTTCTAGACGGAACCTCTCATCCTCACACACCAGCTCAGGCTCCTTCCCCACCAGTGAGGTGACATTCCACGTCCCAATAGCTAGCTTCTGTAGCCGAGGATCAGACCGCCAGGGTCCCCACCCTCAGCCACCACCCATCCCACATTGCACCCGACCCCTTTGGCCCCTCCCACAGGTGGTGAGCCCATGGGAAGGGGGACCCACGTCTCATCTTTGGGCTGTGCCCGGCCAAGCTCCATGGGTAAAAGCCCAGCCACCAGGCACTCGCCCACATGCCCCACCTCCAGACCTGGTTCCAAAGTGGGGCCCCGGTGACCCACGTCCGAGCAAGGGAACATTAAGTCAGTTTATTTCACTCATCATCGGGGTCTTTGGGCTGCACTTTGTCTGGTCCCTCACCTAGGACCAGTCTGCCATGGGTGACCCTACTAGGGACGTAAAGCCCCTGACAGCATAGCTCCTAAGATCATTGGGACACTCAAACCCCTCCACCACGGTAAGGTGGCAGCCCAGGGAGGAGCCTGGAATATACATGATAGAAAAATTAAATCTAGCAAAAAACAACGACCATCTGGCCTGTCGGGCGTTGTCTCTTAGCCCCCTGGAGGTAGGCTAGGTTCTTGTGGTCGGTCCAAATTATGAAGGGGAGTTCAGCTCCCTCTAGCCAATGTCTCCACTCTTCTAATGCTAGCTTGACGGCCAATAACTCACGGTCGCCAACATCATAGTTCATCTCAGCAGCAGACAAACGACATGAGAAAAAGGCACATGGGTGAAGTTTTCCATCGTCAGATGCTCTTTGTGATAACACGACCCCCACTCCTGAATCAGAAGCGTCGACCTCCACGATAAACTGCCTTTTGGTATCAGGGTGTGATAAAATGGGGGCTGTAGAGAAAAAGTGTTTGAGGTTATTAAAAGCAGTGTCAGCTTCGGGTGTCCAGTTGAACTTTTTGAGGGTATTGGTGAGCTGGGTCAGAGGAGTGGCGACTGCTATAGTTTTTAATAAACCGTCGTTAATAGTTAGCAAACCCCAGGAACCGTTGTAATTGTTTTCTATTGCTGGGTGTAGGCCACCCCACTACAGCATTGGTCTTTTCAGGATCGGATCGAACCTGTCCTCTCTCAAAAATGAACCCTAGAAATGTCACGGTGGTATTGTGAAATTCACATTTCTCTACCTTGACAAAAAGCTGGTTTTCTAATAACCTCTGGAGAACAGCTTTCACATGTCGAGTATATTGCTCTTTGTCTTTAGAATAGATGAGTATATTGTCTAAGTACGTGAAAACGAAGACGTTGAGGAAATCCCGAAGAACGTCATTAACGAGAGCTTGGAAAACTGCCGGGGCATTAGTTAACTCAAACGGCATAACAAGGTTCTCAAAATGTCCCAAAGGTGTCTTAAAAGCTGTCTTCCATTCGTCTCCTTTGCGAATTCTCACTAAATGATACGCATTGCGTAGATCAAGTTTAGTAAAAATGGTTGCCCCCTGGAGCTGCTCATAGACAGAGTTGATTAAAGGAAGAGGATATGTGTTCTTAATAGTAATTTGATTAAGTCCTCTATAATCGATACATGGTCTTAGAGTCTTATCTTTCTTTGAAACAAAGAAGAAACCGGCCCCCACTGGAGAGGTAGAAGGACGTATGATGCCTGATTTTAAAGAGTCATCAATATAGTCTTTCATAGAAATTTTTTTCAGGCCCAGATAAGTTATATAGTCTACTTGTGGGTAATGGAACTCCAGGAAGTAAGTCAATAGCGCAATCATATGGACGGTGTGGCGGTAGGGATAAAGCCTTCTGTTTGCTGAAGACTGGCGCCATCGTGTGGTAATTTGAAGGTATTGTTGAAAGATCGCTGTCTTCAATTTTTAGTTTAGGAGGTGAACCTGAAGAGATGGCTGAGCAGAGGCATCTCAAAGAACATTTTTCTCCCCACTTTTCAACACTATTTTCGGCCCAGTTAATTTGAGGATTGTGTAATTTGAGCCAGGGATGACCCAAGATGAGTTGTGGTGTAGGAGAGTCGAAAACAAAAAACTCACCCATCTCTCTGTGATTTCCAAATACTACAAACATTACTTTTAATGTCTTTAATGAGATGGAAGAGATGGTTTGCCCAGTGAGAGCAGAGAAGGTCATAGCTGGTGTTAAGTTGATAGTGTGGATATGTAGTTCCTCCACCAAGCTTCTGCTGATTAGGTTCCGTTCAGCACTGGAATCAATCAATGCATGGATAGGAAAGTTGACAGAGTTAATGCAAATGATTGCTGAAAGACTTGGATTATTTTCAGAAGACAAAGAAGTGGGATCAACCAGTATCTCCTGTACTACTGGTGGGCCTTGTCTTTTACCCGTAGTTTGTAGGCAGCAATCACATGACCCTTTTTCCCACAGTACATGCAGGCGTTGGCCTTGAGGCGGCGCTGTCGCTCCTCGGGAGAAAGTCAAGTCATACCGATCTGCATAAGTTCGGGTTCAGAGGTGGAATCCGCTGTTGCGGAGTCATTACTTCCGGGAAGAAGAAGTTTTTGGGACTTGTAGTCCTCTTCTAAGAGGCTCTCCTGAAGCCTGTTGTCTATTCGAATGGCCAGAGAAATTACATCGTCCAAATCCGAAGGGATGTTACGGGTGACTAGTTGATCCTTAATCTGTCGATTTAAAGCGTTAATAAATGCACTGCGTAACGCTATCTCACCGCAGCCGGACTCCTCGGTGATGATGCGGAAGTGGATGGCGAATTTGGACACCGTCTCTTTCCCCTGACGTAACGTAAAAAGTTTTTGGGCTGCTTTCTCCTGCTGCAAAGGGTGGTCAAAGACCCGAAGAAAATCCTTCAAGAAGGTAGCAAAAGTCAGAGTTTCGATGGGGCGTCTACGAAGGTAAGCATGTGCCCACTGAAGCGCTTCTCCTTTTAAAGCACTAACCACATAAGTTATGCGGGCAGAATCGGATGCATAGGTAATGGGAGCACTATTAAATGCCAAGTTACACTGGAGAACGAAGCCACCACTTTGGCATGTGTTACCTTTGAACATCTCAGAAGGTCGAATGTCCGGTTCCTTGGGGGGCACGGATTGTTCATCCTAAGTGTAGGTTCCAGAGGGATGGGCTGAGTCGAAGCTGAAGCTTGGTCCGCCATTTGTTTCTGAAGAGAGAACACCATACCACCCAACTCCCGTAGATTATCCTGAGTTGTTTGTTGCTGCACAAAAATCCGCTGTAAAGTTAAGTGGAGAGGGTCAGTGTTTACTTTTGGTTCTAACTGAGTCTTTACCTCCTCAGTCTTGCTCAGGGGTCCATTGGCTGGGACGTATTATCAGGTTTTTATCAACGTCGACCCCCATGTGAGCAGACTGATTCAATAAAGACAGAGCCAGAACTACAAAAGGTAAGTGAACTTTTATTTACAGGTGATCGTGTTGTCGCAGCTGTAAGGGAGAAGAGGAATAGGTGAGTATGGGCTCTGGTGGTCTCTTTGAATATTTTAATCCTTGAATATAGAAAAATGACTCCTTACTGTTTGTGTTGTAGGTGGAGTCCGAGAAGAGGAGAGGTCCTGAGTTTTTGTAGGAGATCCAGTCCTGAGGTATTTTGCGGTGGAGAGAGGAGCAGGTTGACCCAGTTGAGAATGCTTAATGGTGGTTGTTGAAGGGACAACGTTGATCCACAGGTGGAGTCCAGTGGAGCGATGAGATCCTAGGGAG
>NC_056501.1:53376649-53382338 GCF_014905685.2 Nematolebias whitei | reverse complement strand
ATCATCAGGCCAGGACTCTGCGGTCTACACTCATCTCCAGGCCAGCGGTCACTCTTTCAGGGATGAAGATGTTCACATCCTGGACAGAGAGGAACGATAGTTTGTGAGAGGAGTAAAGGAGGCCATCTTTGTGAAAAGAAATCGTCCATCATTAAACAGGCATGGAGGCCTCCGGGTTCAACTGTCCCCCTCTTACAATGCTGTGATTGCTAGTATCACTCAGCCCTCTGTGAATAGTAAACAGCCATCAGTGTGCTAATGATCCATTGTTAGGCTGATGGTCCTTCTTGAGCATTTGATCAGCTGGTTTTGGTTGTCAGCAGCAAAACTGATTGATCCACTCTGAGAAGGTGCTATTTAAGAGACTGAGCTGAATACAGCACCTCAGACTGAGGAAGTCTCTCGGATGAGAGACGAAACGTTTCTATATTTTTTTGCTTTGTTTTGTTTTTTGTTTTTTTGAATGTCCAGAGGACCAGATTGAACTTTTTTGGAGAGAGAGTCAGAGTTTCTTTATTGTTATTTGCACCTCATGTGGTGCATGTGGTGGAGTGAAATTATGTACACAGGGTCCCAGTTACATCCAACAATAAAATGTATAAGAAAAACAGTAATAACATCTAAGATATGAACTAAGAAAAACATCAACTAAATATACACTAAGCACTCATAACATAAAAACATTGAACATCAGCACAAACATGAACATGAGTCTGTGAGCAGATGTGCACGTATGAACACATCAACATCGAAACAGATCAGCAGCAGCAACATGAAACAGATCAGCAGCATCATGATTGATTTTTCACAGTGATTATTCTAGTTAGAGATTCATGAGTCTAACAGCCTCAGGGTAGATGCTGTTCCTCAGTCTAGTGGTTCTACACTTAATGCTTCTCAACCTCCTTCCTGAGGGGAGTGGGGCAAAAAGTGTGTGTGCTGGGTGAGTGAGGTCCTTCAGGATGCAGGTGGCCCTCTTCCTGCATCTGGAGGTGTAGATGTCTGTGATGGTGGGGAGGCTGATTCCGACAGATTTCTGTGCAGCCTTCACTACTCTCTGCAAAGCTTTTCTTTCTGCAGCTGTGCAGCCTCCATGCCACACGTTGATGCTGGAGCACAGAATGCTCTCCACTGCACACCTGTAGAAGGAGGTGAGGACTGAGCTTCCCAGACCAGCTCGCCTCAGCCGCCTGAGGAAGTAGAGTCTCTGATGAGCTTTCTTGATCAGACTGGTGGTGCTGTTGCTCCAACTGAGGTTGTCATTCATGTGTACACCCAAGTACTTGTAGCTGGAGACCACTTCCACCACAGATCCTCTTATGTTCAGGGGGGTGTAGATGTTTTTGTTCCTTCTGAAGTCCACAATCATCTCCTTTGTCTTCTTCACATCGATGTGAAGGTTATTCTCTTTGCACCAGCTCTCCAGGTGTTCCACCTCTTGCCTGTAGCTGGACTCATCATTGCTTGTGATGCACCCCACCACCGCTGTATCATCTGCAAACTTTACAATGTGACAGCCTGGATGGGTAGCTGCACAATCATACGTGAGCAGAGTAAACAGGAGGGGGCTCAACACACATCCCTGAGGAGAGCCAGTGCTGAGGGTTATGGTGGAGTAGGAGAAGTTGTGGATCCTCACTAACTATGGTCTGTTTGTTAAGAAGTCTAGTACCCAGTTACAAATGGAGGGGCTTAGTCCTAGTGTGCATAGTTTGTCCATCAGGGTTTGGGGGATCATGGTGTTGAAGGTGCATGTGAAGTCCACAAAGAGCATACAGACGTAAGAGTTTTTCTGCTCCAGGTGGTTGAGTGCAGTGTGGACCACAGAGGAAATGGCATCCTCTGTTGATCCATTCTCGTGGTATGCATACTGATGAGGGTCCTCGTTGATGTTGATGGTTGTTTTGATGTGGGTCATGACCAGTTTTTCGAAGCATTTAGCGACTATCGGGGTGAGGGCCACTGGCCGATAGTCATTCAGACCAGTCACTGTAGAGCTTTTTGGGACTGGGATGATGGTGGCAGTCTTCAGGCAGGTGGGAACTGTTTCCAGGGTAAGTGAGGTGTTAAAGATGTCTGACAGCACCTCGCAGAGCTGATCGGCACATTCCTTCAACACTTTTTCGGGTATGTTGTCTGGGCCAGTTGCTTTGTGCGGATTAATCCTCCGGAAAGTACTCCTTACTTTGGCTGAGGTCACGATGAGATGCTCTTCATCCGGTGGTGAGGTGAGTCTGGTGCTGGGTGGTCTGTTTTGGTCTTCAAAGCGTGCATAGAACTTGTTGAAGGCATCAGGCAGAGATGGGTCTTTGGGGCATTGTTCGCTTCTTCCTTTATAATCTGTTATGCCCTTAATGCCCCTCCACATGCTCCAAGGGTCTTGTGAGATGAATTGACCCTCAATCCTCTGTGCATATGTGGCCTTGGCCTTCTTAATACCAGCAACCAGCTTTTTTCTTGTCCTACTCAGCTCCTCTGAGTTTCCAGATCTAAAGGCAATGTTCCTGGCTTCCAGCAGGGTGCGCACCTCTGCATTCAGCCAAGGTTTGGGTAACTTTTAACATTTCTGATAGTGGAGAGGGTTTCAGTACATGTACTAATGTACCCCAGTACTGAGGATGTGTATTGGTCTAGAACAAGCGATCCTCCATTTTCAGCAGCTTCTCTGAAAACCTGCCAGTCTGTTCCGTCAAAACAATCTCTCAGTATGGGGCCACTGTCCTGAATCTAACATTTAACTTTCTTTTGTACCGGTCTGGAGCGTCTCAGCGGGGGCATGTAAGCAGGAGCCAGGAAGATTGAGATGTGGTCTGACAGTCCTAGGTGGGGGCGGAGTTCGGCTTTGTATGCATCTTTTACATTCGTGTAAACATGGTCCAGCATCTTGTCTCCACATTTTGGAATTGCCACATGTTGATAAAAGCTTGGGAGACAGTCCTTTAGATTCACGTGGTTAAAGTCTCCGGCTACAACATAAAGAGCTTCGGAGTGTTTGCTCTGCCGCGAGCTGATGATATCATGTAGCTCCTGCAGTGATTCATTAGCATTAGCGTCCGGAGGAATGTAAACAACTGTGATGAAAGTCACTTTGAACTCGCGGGGTAGATAATGTGGCCGACATCTCACTGTTATTTGCTCCAAAGCCTTCGAGCATGAGCTACTAACAACAGTACAGTTTGTGCACCAACTTTTACTCACGTAAATGCACACTCCGCCTCCTTGTGATTTCCCCGTCTGTCATCCAGCTGGAAGACTGTATCTGGCGTTTCGCTTGTAATCCACGTTTCCGTGAGGCAAAGCACCGCACACTTCTTCATCTCTTCTGAGGCTCTCGCTCTCAGACAAAGTAAATCCATCTTGTTGTCCAACGAGCGGACGTTCGACAGAAAGAGAGACGGCATGGGGAGTTTACCGGCTTTAGCGTTAGCTTGTAGCGTCACCATAACCCCCGCCCGACATCCTCTTCTCTTAAGCCGGGAGCAGCGCTTCCTCTTCTGCCCGCTGGAACGCCTCTGTTGCAGCTTCCAGGTAGATGACTTTAAGATCTGCATTCTGCCGAGCGTAGTTTTGAGTTTGTTGCTGATTTCTGCTATATTTTGTGGCAAATCTGCTCCTATTCTCATCAGTCCGGTTTGGCTATAGTTCACATGAATAAATCGTGCAGAGTCAGGCACAGAGTCAATATCAAAACTTCTAAAAACTGGGGTAGTACCGGGAGCCTGTGTAGCTGCAACTGCTCTGAGCGCATCCATCTTGAGAGCCATTGATGTAGAGTTTTTTGCTCTAAACCCATACTGACTGCTACTTAGAATGTTTTGTTTAGTAATAAATTTATCTAATCTGGTCACAAATAGTTTTTCTAGAATTTTTGAGAACTGTGGTAATAAAGATATTGGTCTATAATTATTGAACACACGTTTATCACCATTTTTAAAGAGAGGAACTACCTTAGCTACTTTCATATTGTCTGGAAATATTCCTTTTGAAAATGATAAATTACATATATGTAAACGGCTCGATAACATAACTCATTATGTCCTTTACAAACATCATATCCATGTCCACCCAGTCTTTTGATCTTTTATCTGTAAAATTTTTTACTACGTTCATTATTTCTTTTTTGTCAGTTCCATTAAGAAAAATACTGTTGTCACAACTTATAACTGAATGGTTCACATTATTGTCTACTTTTGGTATTTTAGCTGCAAGGCTTGATCCAACGTTTACAAAATGATGATTAATTCCATTTACAATTTCATTTTCATCATGGATTTCATCGTCATCCTTCAAAAAATATTGTGAAATACCTGTTTTTGCTTTATGACTTTTCAGAACACTATTTATTACTCGCCATGTAGCTTTCATATCACCATTACTTTTATTTAATAAATCACTATAATATTCCTTCTTGTGTTTCCTTATAATCGCTACTAATTTATTTTTATACTTCTTATATTTCTCTTCAGCCTCTTGTGTTCTCAATTTCAAGAAACATGTATACAAATAATTATTTTTTTTTACAAGCATTTCTCAACCCTTTCTTCATCCATTGTTGGTCAAAACATTTATCTTTGTATAATTATTTTGCACACAATTCTTTTCATACAGAGCTCCTAAAATATTCATAAACTCATCATATGATCTGTTTACATCATCAGCATACACGTCTTTCCAGCTTTGTTTATGTAAATCATCTTTTAATTTGTCCAATGATTTTTTTATGTGATTTTTTTTTTAATTGTAATTTCTTTTGTAATGCTTTGATCATTTTTTAAAATAGTGAAAACTGGTAAATGATCACTCAAATCACTCGTTAAAATACCTCCTATGACATCCCCATTTGTTACATTTGTGAAAATATTATCGATTATTGTAGTACTATGAGTTGTAATTCTTGTTGGTTTTGATATTAACGGATAAAGATTTAAACTATACAATGAATTTGTAAATGTACTGATGTTATTTGAATCTGTTTTATTTCCCAGGTCAATATTAAAGTCTCCACACAAAAAAATGCTTTTATTAAAACTCTTGTCCAATAGTTGTACGATTTTATCAGTGAATATCTCTATATTTGATCCTGGAGATCGATATACACAACTTATTAATATGTTTTTATCATTCTTGTTTATTATTTCTATTGTTATTATTTCCATGATATTATCAACAATTATTGACATTTCATTAATTAATTTACATTTTATTTCATTTTTAACAAATAGAGCCACTCTTCCACCCCTTTTGTTGCTTCTGTTCACATGATATAATTCATACCCTTCCATGTAGGGCTGCAACAACGAATCGATGAAATCGATAAAAATCGATGACTAAAAGTGTTGGCAACGAATTTATTTATCGATTTGTTGTGTCGCGCGATTATGCGTCTTTCACCACGTTGCGGAGCCGTTTTATTCAGCTGCACAGCATTGTCAATGCTAGCTGACTGAATAAAGTTTTGGGGGAAAAAACTGTTAAGAAATGCGTAACGTGCAAGCTTTGCAAAAGTGACTTGACATGGCACGGGAGCACCACGGTAATGATACAGCACATGAAACTGTGGGATTCCTGGTTTTTTTGTCTGTCACTCACTCTTCCTTCCACAGCCAATTAACCTCAACTCACTCTACCTGCTGCTGCTCTGGGGAGGACTGCCTGATGGGGTATTTAAGCACCTGCCAGACACCTCTTC
>NC_056501.1:53357143-53376639 GCF_014905685.2 Nematolebias whitei | reverse complement strand
CTCCCTAGGATCTCATCGCTCCACTGGACTCCACCTGTGGATCAACGGTGTCCCTTCAACAACCACCATTAAGCATTCTCAACTGGATCAACCTGCTCCTCTCTCCACCCCAAAATACCTCGGGACTGGATCTCCTACAAAAACCTAGGACCTCTCCTCTTCTCGGACTCCACCTACAACACAAACAGTAAGGAGTCATTTCTCTATATTCAAGAATTAAAACATTCAAAGAGACCACCAGAGCCCATACTCACCTATTCCTCTTCTCCCTTACAGCTGCGACAACACGATCACCTGTAAATAAAAGTTCACTTACCTTTTGTAGTTCTGGCTCTGTCTTTATTGAATCAGTCGGCTCACGTGGGGGTCGACGTTGATAAAAACCTGACAGAAACGTAAACATGTCAGAGTCGTCGCTGTGGACTAAGGGAGTTGTAGGGACACATCAAGGTTTTTCTATCATTAACTTTTATTCTTTTGATACTTTGAATTTAAGACTGACTTTCCATCCCCAAAGCTGGACCATATGTGAATCACATGTTATCATATAAGATGAATAACAAAAACCTGTTATTGTAATTAATTTCACACCTGGTATTAGGATTTCAGCAAAGCTGAAAGGCCCTTTTGTATGAGAACTTTTCCATCTGACCTGTGAAATATAACATCTAAAACGTATGCTTATCTCTTCCGAAAAGGGAGGATTCATCCTCCAGTCTTAGAGTGTGACAAAGACCCCATTGTTTTCAAGGACTCTTCTTTCCATCTCACGGTAGAAATCATTTCTTTAACAAGTTAAATTTCTGAGTTCTCCTGAACACAATTGAATGTTTTGATGTAAAAACGGCTAAGTTACTTGCTTTCTAATCTCAATACTCAGTAATCATGCATAAAGGAAGTTGATATAAAACTGGTGTTCAGAAGTTACAACTGTGTGCATAAGTTCTAATGAAAATGTTTATGGATGAGTAAAAAGCTGCTTAGAAGTTTGATTATTCTGTTATATTGAGAATTTACCAAAGCAGAGTAAATTAGCCATTTAATATTTTTATTAAGGTTATTAAAGTTCAACAGTAACTTGAAAGAAGGTCCACCCTTTGTCGTGATTGGCTCGACCATCACCTTGTAACACCCTCTAAGTCAAAGAAATTTATTTCTGACATTTTTGGCTTAGAGCAGTCTGGAAGAAGCTTTTGAAGAAGTAAGGTCAAACAATTGGATATTTATTGCCAGAAGATCTTTGCCACCAGAAGGAGAAAACGCAGCCCTCCGGGAGCTCATCAACCGACCCCCCTCGGGAGCCAACTTTCGACTGTAGATTTCAGCTGATTTCCAGTGACGAGGGAAATCCCACCTTCGACACTATAATTCATCTCAAGAGTCCTGGTAACCCTCCGGGCGGTTGAATTGCAGACCACCTTCCAATCGGTAGGAAAAAGCTGCTCAGATTTTCTCTGCTGGTGTCTGATGTCCCAGTAAGAAGTTGTCCAGTATAAAAATTTCATCATTATTAATTAGAATTAAATTCTACTAAATTGACAAATCACATCTAGCCAAAACACTTCATTTAACTAACTTTATAGATGATAATTTACTCTGCTTTGTAACCTCATAATTCACCATTTTAAAGTTAAAAAGATAACTCCATAACCTCTTGTTGTAGTCAAAGTAAAGCCATCATTTCATTCTGCAGCTGTATTCACCATTTGATCACTTATATTCACCAAAATTGATAATAAATCTCACAAAAATTGTACTTTGACTCAAAGCGTTTTTATTATGTATGACTTTTTTTTATACGAAAATAATTCACTAGAGCATTAAACTTGAGTCTGATTGAATAAATTAATAATTTCTGGCTTCAGAACCGGAAGCCAGTGGTGCCCCTTCAAAATAAAATTACTCATAAAAATTAAACAATCTGAGGACAGTTAATCCTACACTCAACAGCAGCGTAAGTCTCTACAATATTCTACATTTGGTCTGTTTCCAAGTGAGAAAACGTAACGTGAGTCTCTCCAGTAGCTGGTCAGAAGCTGTTGGTTATCTGATTCATGACAGTGAAAGAGAATGTGTGTGTTACTTTTTATTTCAATTTAATTGCTACAAGCAAGCAGTGTTTAGATGTGATTTATAAATAACTAACACAAAGATGGTAATAATTTAATGATTAAGCTTCAAATTTTAATTTGTCTACAAAGTATGCGTGAAGACACTGCAAGTATGGAAGGATGAATTGCATTTAAACAGTGTTGAGGTCTTCAAACTATGAGAAACAACCTTCAAACATTTAGCTCAAAAACTGCCTCAACTCAAGATCGTTCAGTGGAAGGAAGACAGAGTCAAAAACACAGCCTGAGAAGTGGTTCTGAATTCAGACAAAGATTTATTTTACCTTCACAGTGCTGGAAAGGGAGACGGTCTTGCATGCACCTTACATCCATCAAACACGTCTAAGTTACAAATGTCTTTGCTTCGTTTAAATACAGCGTTATCAGTTACATTGGGATTTCCTTATCGTGATGTTGTTCTCTGGGTCAGTCGATGCTCCTGGGTGTGGTCTGGCATGGTCTCGTTTTTTCGTCCACTGCCCCAGCTGACAGTGGTCTGTTCCAGCAAGATAGCAACAGTCTCTGGTTCTCTTGTACAAGGACTTATGCACATCATGAACTTCTATGACGTACATCATGATTTTGCAGTTTTTACCATACAAAGAGAAATATTTCATGTCAGAGCATAGCCAAAAAGATGACATTATACAACATTTCCCCCTTTTGGTCCCTCCAAAGGGACCACCTCTTTGGCTACAAACATCTGTCCCTGACGAGTGTCCAGAACTTGTGCCGGAAAAATCCCCAGGGCAACGGTATAGTGGTGTGGGATAAAAACAGCACAACGCCTCACGCCCCTTGTGACGATGACCAAGATGGCGTTCCAGTGCACTCTCACAATCATCCTTACCCTGTGTCATAAGTATAACAAAATTGCTGTCTAAATGATATAACAATAACAATCAAATGAGCCATTAATAAGATAAATATAGCACAACTTAGTGAAAAAACGTAATACAATGTCTAAAAATATAAGTCTCTGTCAGTTGGGTACAAAGCGCACAGTGGATGCCTGTATTTTAAAAGGACCACAACTTGTTGGCCTGCGTCTTTAACAATGACTACGAATTGGTTGGACAATTAAAGTCCATCTCATAGAGGCATTGTTCCGTCACATTGTCACAGACTGAAAGAGAGAGAGAGAGTTTCAGTAAAAGTTAAGATGTGGCCACATGCATTTATCTAAGTTTCCTATTGTTACCAGTATGATAAAATATCCAAATCAATATTCAACAGTAATTTGGGAGCAGGGGAAGCAATGTAACACATGTAATTATAATATGTATAAGAATCAACTTAAAGCAAAGAAAAATGGTGTAAAACACATGTTAGGAGACAATTTATGAAACCAGTGTCAGCAGTTCTCGGGTTATGCCACCAGGGAGAGCTCGAATTCCGTGTGGCTTGAAGAATCGCTGGTTGATAACATCTGATATCCAAAAGGTCTATCCCCACTCCCTTTCTCGATGGTCGAGGTGATACAGCACACCACGAGTGATCTCGCACAGGGCACACAGCAGCAACCACATATGACCAGTACACCTAGAAGGGTGGCAATGGAGACAAACAAAGACAAAACCACCGCCTTCCATTTCCCAAACACGTCCGTGAACCAGCTGTGTAATGGGTTGTGCAGACCTGAGTGTTCGTGCATGGTCTTACTCAGCGTCCTCAATCCTTCCAGTACCCTGGTCACTGACCTGTCAGGAGCTGTATTGTTGGGGATGAAAGTACAACACACAACTCCAAACATGGCACACACTCCCCCTTTTTCAGCCAGAAGCATATCTAATGCCATCCTATTTTGCACTGCCATTAGAGAGGTGGGGGCCAATTGTTCTGATAGTCCCTCCACCACATCTCTAGTCAGATTGGCTAGCCACAGAACGTTATAGTGCACGTAAATTATTCAGTCTACATTCTTACGTTATAGTGCACGTAAATTATTCAGTCTACATTCTTATGAGGAAGCACTGGAAAATAGGCTGAGATAAAGCTTCAAACCCGGCAGCTATTTGGTTAGCCAATTTGTATTCATCAGGAACACCACAGGGGACTCCAATAGCGTCAATATAAGTGGGGGAATTAGCAGACAAATCAAATGTGCTGGCATATCGTTTTCTCCGGATGTGGCGTCTTCTACGTCGGGTGGCAGTGATGGGGGAGGGTTGTTCTGGGGAAGGTTTCAATGCGTTTCCTAGCAACATCAGTGGAGTTCTGAGCCATATCATGGCACAAACACCCCTCATCTGATGAGTGATACGCAACAAAAAGTTTTGTCCACCGCAATAATAGGACAACCTGCTTCATGCCCATTTACCAATCCTTTTTCCTGAAAATGTTCTGTTACACCAATCTGGGCTGATGCTTCCGATCTCTGTGTGTCAATCTGTAAAATTAAAACATATATATTGGGCCTTCACGGGGACGGCCGTAATGATTCTAGTTTGGTTATCAATCGGAGGGAAAAGACTGGCTAGGGTCGTGCAATTGGGTAGAGTCGCGCTTTTCGTTAAATTCAACATACACTGAAACCCCCGCTCGTCCTCTGGATACAGAGGAGCGGGTTCCATGTACATGGTGGGTCTTCCTGCAGTGCAGGCGACACAACTTGACATGTTACTTTCTTTTGCAGTAGCGGCGATCCAGTCCAACCACATGTTGGTGCTGGAGTAACCCGTAGCAATACGTACCAAATCGGTGGATTTTAATTTTGAATAGTCAAAGGTGATAACTGGTCCTGTTTTCTCCCCTGAATCCTCAGTCTCCATGAGGCTGGGCTGAGTATAGGGTATCAAATTAATTTTAATCACTCCCTCGGGGAATGTTGTAAACCAATAGTGAGAACTATACACTACTCCCAGAGTCAGATACAGAGTGACATTGTTTTTGGGGCGCCATGGAGTGGCCACCTACATGGTACCATTCAATTGTTTCACTGACAGCAGGAGGGGATTACTCCCTCCTGGACCTTCCCCCATGTACTGTCCCTTTTGCAGGGCCCATGGTGTTGCCACGCGAGGGCTCCAGGAAGTCCTTGTATATGCTACAACGTGGTTCCAAGAGGGACACATGCTGCTTTTCGCTTCAATGCGCCCTTGGGCGGAAACACCACTCTGGGAGCATGACTCTTGGGCGGGAGCACTGTGACACAGGTACACATCATACTCTCTCCAATCCCCAGGGCGTGGCCCACAATTTATAACTTGACATAGATCAAATTGGAACGTAGTAGTCGTACTCAGGGTATAATTCACTTCCAGCCCTCCCCACGTCTTTACGCAGTCGTCCATTCTTTCCTGTTTGTCTATCACCCGGGTGGTTACGGACCTACAGTGCCGGTGCGAATCAGTACAATTTCTACCCCCTGGAATGATGCATGCATGTTCGAGTAAAAAAATGATCATACATAAAATCACTGATATGATTCCCAGGACTATAGTAGTCCTCCATGGATGTCTTTCCCACAACATATGTCTAACTTGGGTCTGTTGTCTTGTTTGTGTGTTTTACCAGTTCCCGTCCTGGTTCCTCAGCTGGAGCACACTGAGACCAGTGATACCAGATTTCACCTTTTCCTCTGAGGCGGACGGCGTGTGAGGTCCTTTCAATCACCTGGTGTGGTCCTGTGAATCTGGGTTTTGACCACTTTCGTTTGATGACCTTCAGCCACACCCACTGAACTTCTGGAGATGTGGGGGCAGGGTCTTTGTTTGAGGACTCTCCTTGGGTTCTGGTGAGTTCCTTCCGCACACTCTGTAACTGATAAAAATAGTCTTTATGTGTCAATTTCTGCAGATCACCTGTATTAGCCAGAGGTGGACATCTTGGTCCAGGAAAACACTGTCCCATGGTCAGTTCAAATGGGGTGTATCCTGTGGCAGAATTGACAGAGCATCTGATTGACATCAAGGCTAGAGGCAAAACATCAACCCAGGACAATTTATTCTGTGCACAGATTTTAGCCAATTTGTTTTTCAAATTCTGATTCATTCTTTCTACCTTCCCCTGGGACTGTGGGTGGTATACAGTGCCAAACCTGTGTTTGAGGCCCAAACAGGCCTCCACTTTCTGCAAGTCTTGGTTTTTGAAATGGGTACCATTGTCTGTCCGGATTTTCTCAGGAAACCTGTGCCTGGGGATATAATGGTTAATCAAACATTTTACGACTGTTTTGCTGTCTTCTCTGGCAGCGGGCCATGCTTCTGGCCATCCTGTAAATGCATTAACACACACAAGCAAGTATATTTTCCCTTTAACTGTCATTATCATGTCTGTGTAGTCCAATATAATTTCTTTTCCTGGACACATCAATAAAGGAAACTTTCCCTGTGTTGGTGTCAGAGTCTTTTTCGGGTTGAACTGTCCACATACCCTGCATGTTTTAATGAAATGTCTTACTTACCATGTGTGACATAAAAGGATGCCACCACTCATTCAGATTTTCAAGTATCTGTCTGGTCCCTACATGTCCTGGTCCATGTGCTTCCTGAAAAAGTTCCTGTTTTCTGCCAGGTGGAAAGACTATTTTACCATCGGGCCCTCTCCAGCAACCGTCCTTATCAGTGGCCCCCCTTAGTCTCCACATGTTCTTTTCTTCTGGTGCTGCCCCCCTTTGAAGTTCAGTAACCTGTTCAAGTGTAAGTTTGTCTTTTATCTCCTCCTCTGCTGTGACTGTCATCATCAAGGGAGGGTATCCTACTGCGGCTTTTGCTGCGTTGTCAGCTGCTTGATTTCCCTGAGCTATGTAGGAGTCACTATTGTCATGTCCTCTGCATTTCATTACTGCCATTCTCAAGGGCAGCAAAAGGGCCTCTGCTAACTCTTTCATGTCTGCTTCGTGTTTAATGGTTTTTCCTCCTGCTGTCAAAAAACCTGCTCTAATCCACTGACAAAGTTCCACATGGACTGCTCCTACTGCATAGGCGGAATCTGTGTAAACATTCACTTTCTGATTCTCTGCTAATTTCAGTGCTTCTACCATTGCTCTGACCTCTGCTGTCTGTGCAGATGGTGTACCTTCTAGCTGTTCTGCTTTTATCACTTCATAGCCTATATCTGTTTTTTCCACTATTGCATAACCTGCTTTCAGGCCTTCTGTTGGATGTCTGTAACAACACCCGTCTGTGAATAAGTGTCTTACCTGTATTCCCAAAAGTGGGGATGCTTCTAGATCTGGCCTCACTTTCTCCAGCTTAACCACCAGCTCCACATCGGTGAGGCTGACCTTCTGCAACACAATCTACCATATTTATTCCCTCATGTGAGAACGTTATGTTGGGGGCTTCTAAGATTTTTGATAGTCTGTGTTGTCTAAGAGCTGTCATCGTAAAACACTGAGTTCACATAGGCAACCACGCTATGCGTTGTCAGCACCTGCAGGGCGTGGCCCATGACTATGTGTGCTGTTTTTTGAATCAGTTTCACTATCCCGGCTGCGTGTTGTGTGCATGGAGGATGTCTTTTTTCCATGTTGTCCATCATAAGTGAGAGGTACTGTAATACTTTCCTCTCGCCCCCTTTTCTCTGAAACAAAACCCCATTTATTGCGTGTTTTGTTACAGAGACATCCAGGAAGAAAGGACAGCTGTAAGGTTGTAAGGTTAATTCAGCTGCCTATGCCGTGTTGTTTTAGATGAGTAAAGGTGTATTCTGCTTCTTTTGTCCAGGTTAGTGGACTATTCAAATTTCTCATACCTTGTTCCTTGATCAGATGGCGTAAGGGTTGAGTCAAGTCTGTGTATGCTGACAAGTAGCTACGACTACAACCAGTGAGTCCAAGGAAAGATAACATGTCCTTCACCCGTAGTGGTTTTGGATGTGTCAGGATGCTCTGCTTATGTGCTGAAGACATGCTAGTGGTTCCTGCGGAGATTACACGGCCCAGGAAAGAAACCTGTTTTCTACCAACCTGCAATTTAGTTTTACTAACCTTAAAACCAGAGCCGTGTAAGTGTTGTAGGACAAGTTGTGTAGCTTCCACGCAGAGATCAGTAGTGGGAGCGGCCAACAGCAAGTCGTCCACATACTGGATCAGTGTGGTGTTGCCGTGAAGAGGACAGGTTTGTAAAATGTCCTTCAGGACCTGGTTAAAAATGCCTGGAGAGAGAGAGAGAATCCCTGTGGAAGTCTCGTGTATCTCCACTGTCTGCCTTTGTAGGTGAATGAAAACAGGTCACGACAGCTGTCCTCTAGAGGGAGACAAAAGAACGCGTTAGCCAAGTCAATACAGGTGTACCATTGTTGAGAAGGCTCCAAGGCTGAGATGGATACATAAGGATTAGGAACAGGCACTGTTGGAGTGGACAAGATAGGATTTATGGCTCTTAAATCATGGGCCATGCGATATTTTCCTGTCCCTTTCTTTTCTACTGGTAAGATGGGTGTATTCCAGTCAGAAGTTGAGGGTTCTAAAACCCCAGCCTGTATTAGACCTGCAATAGTGTTGGCGATTCCCTCCTCAGCTTGAGGCTTGTGGGGATATTGTGATACCCAGATTGGGGTGTTTGTGTTTACCTTAAATGTGACGGGAGCACAAGAGACGTGTCCAACATCAGTTGGAGACTGTGCCCAGAGAGAGTCAGGAAGTGAAGCCAGCATGTCCTCAGCAGTGTGGTAATCTGTCTGTTCTCTCCCATGTTGGCGAGTCAGCAGGTTGTGTTCAAGGTCGATCGGTTCAGAACTTTCAAACTGTATTCTGTATGTGTCACATGATTTTGAATAATACAGACCTGGTGCTGTGGTGCGCGTCCAATCTGTGGTAGCTAGAGAGCGTTTAACCATCCCTCCTAACTCATTGGCTTGATGCTCAGGATTTATAGAGAGAGATAAGTGGGGGGACAGCTTCATCACTCATTTGATACCAGCTAAGCTGTTCAGTGGTCAGTGTTACTGCCGCTGATACTCCCTCAGGAGCTACATAAATATTTTCGATTTTAATTTGCCAAGTCTTACCCTCAAGGTCAGATGAGAAGGCTTCTTGGTACCAGTCTGTGTGTTCCCGGTCATAGAAGAGGGTGACGTGAGGCGGGTCAGCAGGAGAAACGTAGGCACGCAGACTGATGAGCCAGGGCTTCCAGGTCTGGAATGTTTTCAGGAGACAGCTCAACTGTTCATGTGTCAACCGGCCCCAATAGATGTCTGCGTACTCTGGAGTGACAGGGTGTAACAAATACTGTCCATCTGTGATTGAGTCTCTGAAATGCATGATGGAGCCATCTGGTAGCGAAACTGTCAGCCCATCTGCACCACACAGTACGGTAGCTCCCAGCTTGATCAGCAAGTCTCTTCCTAGTAAGTTCACAGGAGTAGATGGGGAGCAGACAAAAGAATGTTTCAACGTCTAGGCCCCTAGGTTAAAAGTCAATGGTTCTGTTAAGTGCAGACTCTGCTCTTTCCCTGAGAACCCCATCAAAGACACAGTTTTTTATGTTAAACTGTTGATGGGGGTGCTGTTTATAGTCAAATATGTGGCTCCTGTGTCCACTAGAAAGTTCAGAGGTTGACCTCCCACTCTGGCAGATGACATGGGGTCTATAGAAATCGTTACCTGACCGAGTCTCAGGGGTGTGTCAATATCGTTGGTACGCATCTTCTTCCCACTGCAGGTACTGGGCACCGGCAAGAGACGGTATGTTAGCAGGATTGTGTGGAATCATACCTTGTGACCCTCTGCCTTTACTCTCCTGCATGGGTGGGGCTCTACACTGTCTGGCCCAATGGCCGGGTCCCCCACAGTTGTAACAGATTTCGTCTTGCAGGTTCCTTTGCCCGGGTGCACTCCGGCCCCCTCGTCCATGCGTCATGCCTCCCTGTGCACGACCACCAGCACGCCAACCTCCTCCACGTCCAGTCCCACCAAACCTGCGCACAAATGGAAAAGATGGGAAGGGCAAAGAGGGATCGGGATATGGAGAGGAGACAACTCCTCCTCCAGGATACTGATTAGTCACAGGTGCAACATTGTTGTGTATAAGTTGTGAAACATTCCCTGTTCCCACAGCTAACATCATTTTCTCAGATTTATCCTTTTTCTTTGATACCTTCTGCCGTGCTTCCTGAAGCTGTAACTTGAGGAGCTGATTTTCTAGGTCAGCTCTTTCATCTTTTTTCTTTTTTAACTTGTCCTGTGCCACCTGCAAATGATGTAGTAAATGTTTTTCCCACTTAGGATGCTCGCACCCAGGGAGATCAGGATTTTTCACCATCAGCTCTGACACTTCATCAGGTACTCCCTTCAAAACTGCTTCTCTGAACAATTCAGTCAGATTGGACGGTTCACCTTTTGGATTAACTGTTGTGTGTCTCATCCAAATCTCTACTGCTTGAATGATGTAATATTTCGGGTGAACCTTAGGGTCCATTCAAATTTTGGTATTGCTGCCGGAGTAGACAAACGGAACTGTCGTTTAATTTGTCTGGCTAATTGTGTAATTACCACTGCTAAAGGAGTGTAGTTTGGCTGAGTGTCAGTGCGGGCGGCTCGTTCCAACTCATGTCCCACCATAGGGGTGACACAACGTCCTAAAATTGCCCTAAAATCTCCTACTGCCAAAGTCATTCCTCTCAGAGTCAGAGTCAGAGTTTCTTTATTGTCATTCGCACCTCATGTGGTACATGTGGTGGAGCGAAATTATGTACACAAGGTCCCAGTTACATCCAACAATAAAATGTATAAGAAAAACAGTAACAACATCTAAGATATGAACTAAGAAAAACATCAACTAAATATACACTAAGCTGTCATGAACCAGAGGCCGGATCGCAAACAACAACAACAACCACTGAGAGGGTTAAAAGATTTATTGTGAAATAAAGTAAAACCCTGGAGTAGGTCCGGTTCTGGGCTGGTTCCGATCTTCTGATAGGAAGTTCGTGATTGGGTAGTGTTGAAGTGGCGGGCTGCCAGTAGAAGTAGAACTGATGTTAAGGTCCACTGGAACGGAGTCCAACAGGCTTGCAACTAAAAGATAAAGGTTAGTAGATGCAGGGGAAAGAGACTAATTGGGGAAATGAATCTGTGGGAATCAGATTCAGGGATAAGGATAAGTCCGTGATACAGAATGGGCTTGACCTTTAATCCGTGATCCAAAAAAAAACAGTCAGAAGGGAAAGGCAGAGTTCATACCGTGAAGTCAGTTGTTCAGCAGAAGTATCCAGTACGTGATCCAAAAAGAGAGTCAAAAAACAAGAGCATGAGTCGGTACCTGATCAGATGAGCAAAAGCAGACGAGGGCTGAGGCAAAAGCGTGGTCGTGGTCAAGGCAAGGGTCATGAACGTGATGAGTCAATCAATGGAATGCTGGAAAGTCTACTGCTGATGAGACAGGATAGAGAATCTGGCCCAGACTGAGAGGAATGAGTGAACTTAAGTACTGACTGGACCAGGTGGTGGAGCTGTGGGATAATGAGCGGTGACAGGTGACATGAGTTGAGTGATTACTGAGTGTGCAGCATGACAGAGGAGCTGACAGAGAGCAGAGCTATGACACTAAGCACTCATAACATAAAACATTGAACATCAGCACAAACATGAACATGAGTGAGTCCATCCAGCTCAGACAACCATACGCTTCCTCCTGTCGAGATACTAGGAAGCTTATCAACCAATGCGTCTCTATCTCGCAAGGGAAAAGGTACATATTTCAGTGTCCCTCCTGCTGACTGCAGCAAGGGGTAGTTTCCCTGCACCTGTCTTGACTGGAGTGTCATGGGGTGTGTCTTCTCACAGTACTCTGCACAAACTTCTCTTTCTTCTCTCTCATAATCTGCTAACAAGTCCTTGCATGCTCCTAGAAGCTCTTCTTCTGTCAGTAAACCTCCTTTTTCTCCTCTCTCCGTGACCTTTCCCTTGGTAACCAGAGAGATGTTAACTCCAGTCTCATCTATACTCATTTTATTCTGCTTTTGCTTCCCTGCCTGTTCAAGCTTTAATCTAATTCTGGTCATCTGTTCCTCAGTCTCATGCAGTGATTGTTCTACTTCTTGAAATAACTGTACATGATCATTCAACTCGTCCCTCCTCCCATCTTCCTTGTTCTCCACCACGGACCGATTCCCCATTGGCTGTCATGTATTTGTTTGTCAAATTCTTCGTCCATCCTACAGCTTCGTCTTGTGCAAACAGTCTTTGTCAAAATTCACGTTCTCACACAGCGGTGAGTAGTGAGAAAAATAAAATAACAGCCTTTGTCAAAATTCACGTTCTCACACAACGGTGAGTAGTGAGAAAAATAAAATAAAATAACAAAGGTTCATGCATCAGTGAACAGCCACTCTCACGTCAATGAACACACACACACTCTTAGTTGCCAGGTGAAAAGACACGACCGTCGCACTAGAGGCGTAAGAATTATCTTATCTTGAGACCTGGCAACCCCGCTCCACTCACAGAACACAGCTGTTTTCACATTCAATTCAATTCAATTCAATTCAAAAATACTTTATTAATCCCAGAGGGAAATTATTTTGTTGTTGTAACTTGTTATCCTCATTTTATTAAGAGATGTTACAGATGCTGATGGCTGTAGACAGGAAGGATCTCTTGTAAAGGTCCATCTCACAGTGGATCCTAAGAAACTGGCTGCAGATGCTGTCCGATCCGTCCACCCAGACTCGGCTGGCCTCCTGGTTCCCCTGGACTGTAGGACCGCTTGAATGCTTGGCAGAACTCCTCCCAGAGCGATGGCCACTCCTCCCAGAAGTCTGCCAAGCTCCTCGTCGCTGCGGACAGCCAACTGTAGGTGCTGGGGGACGATCCTGTTCTTCCGCTGTCGTGAGCCATGTTTCCTGCTAGTTCCAGGATCTCAGTGGTCAGGTACTCGAGCACAGCTGGCAGGTAGATGAGAATGCGTCCATAGAACATCCTTTTCAACTCATTTGAGAGTTGGGGCCATAGTTGAGATATTATTTCAGCTTTTGAGATGTTATTCAGCTGCTGTTGTTGTAGAAAACTGCCTTGTTGCCATGGTTACGCATCATAACAAATGTCCAAAACTAAAAAAAGTTTCAGTAAAAATCCTTCCAGCTGCACAGCATTCGATACCAGAGGGAACAATCATCCAAAAAAACGTGATTTACATCCAGAAAAAGAGGAATTAAAGTTTCCAAAAGCAAAATCTCAGAATGAAAGTAACAGAGCTGCTCCAACATGCAGCCACCTTGAGCGGCGCAATTCTAGAATTCATGGAGTGGTCTCATAAAAACAAAACACGATCGCTCGTCCGGCGTGCCTTAATTTTCTCTAGAGTTCAAAATCTCAATTTCAGCTTCTCACACGACTGTGAGTAAAACACTCCAGTCCACACAGCGGTGGACGATCAGTTATGCTCTGACAGTCAAGCCAACAAAAACAAACAGACCTGAATCATGAACAACACATAAACACAAATCACCTTGTTGTCTGGACCACGCCACCAACTGACAAACAAGAGACCAGAATAGAACAAATAACACGGCCACTAGTGTAAATTACCGCTTAATATAAGAGACAACGTTGTTTTAATCTTTAGTCCTCTCATCACCATGTATGGATCTCTGAGGGACTCAGCACTTTCTCTTATTATTTCTCAGTGTAGCCAGCTTTCTTATTATTATTTGTGATGAGTCACGTCACGGGGAAACTCAATCAAAACCCAGCAATCATCTCTCCCCGCGTCCGGTAGAAAGTGGGGTATGTCAATCTCCCGACGCTGCAGGTCCCAGACCTGTCTGCTGACTCACACAAACTATTTTTCTAAACTCTTTCTCTCAACACCGGTTTAAGTAATAACAACTTCTTAAAACAACCAAATCACTACAATCAAGGCTGTTAATTTTAGCAGACAAACTGACACAGCACAGCCACACTGTGAGGAAAATTCCTCTTGTTTTTTTCGCTGGTGCGTGCAGGTGCGTGCAGGTGCGCAGAGTCTGTTTATCTGGATTCAATTCACATTTAACAATTACTCCTGCTCTTCCATTCACACTGCCCGCATCCTCCACCAAATTGTTGAGGTCTTAATCAAACATTGAGAAACAACTTTCAAACACTTAGCTCAAAACCTGTCTCAACTCGAGATTGTTCAGTGGAAGGAAAACAGAGTCAAAAACACAGCCTGAGAAGTGGTTCTGAATTCAGACAAAGATTTATTTTACCTTCACAGCTCTGGAAAGGGAGACGGTCTCGCATGCACCTTACATCCATCAAACACGTCTAAGTTACAAATGTCTTCCGGGAAGATGGCGCCGGTGCTGGTGGCTTGCCGTTCACCTCTGTCTGTTTTGACTGTTTTTTTTTTTTCTGTTTTTGTCATTTTTCTTCAGTGACATAAACGCACTGCTTGTTTATGATCGCCAAAAACTTTTAAATATACAATTATCTACTGCAAACCCCGCCTTGTTCGACCACTTTGATCAGGTCTCTGGACCCCCACCCCCTTTGCTTGTTGATGTCCCGGTGTACCTGAAACGCGTGGCGTTTCTGCCCACCTGAAAACATCGCTCCAGGCGCTGTGGGAGACGTGCCGGCCATCTCGTGAGGATTAAAGCCAGCTTCAAGCTCTCTGCTGCTTCGTCATCTGCTACTGACCATCAGACATTAAACTGTCCATCTGGATGCTTCGCTGACCCACTCAACTCCAGCTCGCTCCAGGTGCCCGGGCCTGGTTGCGGCTGCGGTGGTTTTGGCCGTCTTCAGAGGAACTTAACCAACTCAGTTCCTTCTGCTGCATCATCTTCTGCCGACCATCTGCTGGATATTCGCCTGTCCGGGTGCTTTGCTGATCCTGCTGGGTCCTGCCTGATCCCCGTAGTCGAGCCTGGCTCGCGTCGCAGGCGCGCGCACAGCTGCGGCATCTCTGGTCCTTGGAGGCGTGGTTCAAACTCCAGAAGTCTGAAACAGCTGATCTGTGGTCCGAGCACAGCTTTACCTTCATCTACTGGTTCTACAAAGATTGCTCTGCTGAATGTGAGGTCACTGGCAAATAAAACTTTTATCTTAAACGATTATTTCTGCTCCAATGGATTGGACTTCATGTTTTTTACAGAGACCTGGCTCGTCCCTGGTGAGTTAAGTGTTTTTTTCTGAACTTTTGCCGGCGGATTGTGCCTTTTTTAATGCTCCAAGGACTTCTGGTAGGGGTGGTGGATTATTAACAGTTTTTAAAAAGCTCTGGAACTGCAGACAGCTACAGGCT
The DNA here is from genome assembly GCF_014905685.2 of Nematolebias whitei. Taxonomy (NCBI): domain Eukaryota; kingdom Metazoa; phylum Chordata; class Actinopteri; order Cyprinodontiformes; family Rivulidae; genus Nematolebias; species Nematolebias whitei. The sequence continues at coordinate 53,361,353 of NC_056501.1, read as the reverse complement.
GTGACTTTTCAGAGTTTTAAACTGTTGTATTTTGAGCTGGGCCGCTCCAACCCAACACTGTGCAGCCTGATCTACAGACCACCCTCATACAATAAAAACTTCATAATAATTTTATATTTCTGACTGGAATACTGCTCAATTACGACAGGGTCTTGATTCTGGGAGACTTTAATGTGCACGTTTGCTGTCCTGACAAGCCTCTGGTGCAGGAGTTTCTAAATCTGATCCAATCTTTCAACCTTGTGCAAAATGTTGTTGGTCCAACTCATCAACAGGGCCATACACTTGATTTAGTTCTGTCTCATGGTTTATCTGTGGTTAATATGGAAATTGGGGATGCTATTGTTTCAGATCACAAACCCATTTCATTCCAAACCTCTGTTATTCATGAGTCTAAATCCCCCGCTCCAGCCAGGAGTTGTCGGATATTTAACTCTTCAACTGCTGCTCTTTTTCCCTCTGCATTCATTACTGATGCTGCTTCAGTCCCTGAAACCTCTGCCTGTATTAATACACAGGAGCTGCTCAGTAGGCATGATGCGACCTGCTCTAAGATCTTAGACCTCGTGGCCCCGCTAAAAATCAGGCGACCAAAGCGGGCACCACACCCCTGGTTGAACGCGACCACTCGAGCAGCCAAACGTCTATGCAGGAGAGCTGAACGCAAGTGGAAAAAGGACAAATTACAGGTTTCTTTTATTATGTTAAAAACATGTTTGAAAGATTATCAGAGCATCGTTAAATCTGAAAAGAACAAATACTTCTCCCAAATCATTGCTTCAAACAGTCATAATCCTCGTGTTCTTTTTAATATCGTAAATTCCATTTTAAACGTGCCTCGGTCTGCCAGCTTGGAGGCCTCCGTTGACATCTGCAACGACTTTACCAGATACTTTGCTGATAAGGTAGAGTTGATTAGGTCATCCATCCCCCAGTCCACAACTGATCCTTCTGTCTTTGTCCCTTGCTCAGCTGTCTTCAAACAGTTTGAACCCATTTCACTCCCATTTCTAAACAAAGTCATTGATCAGATGAAACCCTCTGGTTCCCCTGCTGACCCCATTCCTGCGTCGTTTTTCAAACAAGTTCTACCCATGATTGGACCCTCTGTTCTTACTGTTATAAATAGTAGTATTGTGACAAGTGTGGTTCCCAATGTTTTCAAACATGCAGTAGTTCATCCGTTAATTAAGAAATCTGGACTTGACCCTTCGACTTGTTCAAATTTCAGACCAATCTCAAAACTTCCCTTCCTGTCCAAAATCCTGGAGAAAATAGTTTTCATTCAATTAAACAAGTTTTTGAATGAGAACAGAATCTTCGAAATTTTTCAATCTGGTTTTAAGCAACTCCACAGCACTGAAATAGCATTAGTAACGGTTTGTAACGACATTATGATCTCAAACGATTCTGGTCAATTTGTGGTACTTGTGCTCCTGGAACTTACTGCTGCTTTTGATACTGTTGACCACAGTATCCTCATATCACGGCTGGAACAGTGGATTGGGATCACAGGTGCCGCATTAGAATGGTTCCGCTCATACCTGAGTGGCAGGAGCTTCTGTGTCAAGGTTGGTAACAATGTATCCGCCTCATTACCTCTTTCATGTGGGGTCCCACAGGGTTCGATTCTTGGACCCCTTCTGTTCTCACTCTATTTACTCCCACTGGAGCCCATCCTGAGGAAACCGGTCTTTCATTCCATTGCTATGCTGATGACTGCCAGATCTACCTGCCTGTGAAACCAGCAAGTGTTTGCTCCATTCACCCTCTGTTAAAATGTCTGGATGACATTAAGGCCTGGATGGCTTCAAATTTCTTAAGTTTTAACAATGACAAGACCGAAGTCATTGTTTTTAGCCCTAGCTCAACTGCCACCACTGATCCTGTCAACCTGGACTCTCTTCAGCCATATCTGAAGCAGTCTGGTAAAAATCTCGGGATGGTTTTAGACTCTGATTTTAAGTTTGACAAACAAATCAACTCTCTTCGGCAGAAAAGCTTCTTCCAACTCAGACAGGTAGCTAAACTCAAGCCAGTGTTGTTCAGACCCGACCTTGAGAAACTAGTCCACGCCTTTGTCACGACCCGATTGGACTATTGCAACGCACTGTATGCTGGGATCAGCCAGGCCTCCATCTCACGTCTTCAGCTTGTCCAGAATGCTGCTGCTCGGCTTTTAACCGGAACTCGTAGGTCTGAACATATTACTCCAGTTCTGTCCTCCCTTCACTGGCTCCCTGTTCCTACGAGGATAGTTTTTAAAATTCTTCTGCTGACCTTCAAATGCCTAAATGGTCTCGCACCCCTTTACCTCTCTGAGCTTCTGGAACCTTACATTCCCTCGGGCCCTGAGATCATCTGATCAGCTGTTTTGGCTGTTCCAAAAACAAGACTGAAGCTCAGAGGAGATCGGGCTTTTTCAGTCATGGGCCCCAAACTGTGGAACAACCTGCCCCCCAACATCAGGCAGGCCACCTCCCTTCCTCACTTCAAATCCCTGCTAAAAACACATCTGTTCTCTCAGGCATTTCATACAATGTAAATTGTTCTAGTGTTTTTTTTTTTATCTGTGACCTTATGTTTTAAATGCTTTTTATTAATTCTTCAGTTATTATCATTATTAGTGTATTGTGTGTATATATGTTTATATATTTTTCTCTTTAATTTATTCATTGAGTGTTGTTGTTGTTGTTAACCACTTTGATAACAGGTTCTGTTTTAAATGTGCTCTATAAATAAAGTTGACTTGACTTTGCTTTGTTTATATACAGCGTTATCAGTTACATTGGGATTTCTTTATCGTGATGTTGTTCTCTGGGTCAGTCGATGCTCCTGGGTGTGGTCTGGCATGGTCTCGTTTTTTCGCCCACTGCCCCAGCTGACAGTGGTCTGTTCCAGCAAGATAGCAACAGTCTCTGGTTCTCTTGTACAAGGACTTACGCACATCATGAACTTCTATGACGTACATCATGATTTTGCAGTTTTTACCATACACAGAGAAATACTTCATGTCAGAGCATAGCAAAAAAGACGACATTATACAACAACAGGAATTAAAGTAATTTATTACATCTACTCAAATGTGTGGAATTAAGTATTTTATACACACACACACGCACATGTATATATATATATATATATGTGTGTGTGTGTGTGTGTGTGTGTGTGTTTAATTGCTCTATGGGCTACTTGCTTTAACCTAACACTGTAAGTGAAACTAGGCATTTCTTGAGTTGCTGTAAATTATGCTATAATACATACCATACTGTCTTTCTCATTCCAGAAAAAAACAGCCAACAATGACAGCCTTCATGGTGGGAAAGACATGCACACCACAGCAAGCAGCTGCCTTGACTGAAAGCATCCTAAACATGATCGTGACTGACATGAAGCCTCTGTCGATCGTTGAAGACGAAGGCTTCACTACAATGATCCACACTTTTAATCCCGGTTACATTCTTCCTTCAAGGGCACATTTTACAAAGCTCATGGAGAGAAAATATGAAGAGACTTTCAAGGAAGTGAAGACTGCAATCAACACAAACCACAGCAAACTTGCTCTCACTACAGATTTGTGGACAAGTGTAGCCAATGAAGTCTACCTTGGGGTTACCTGCCACTACATCACAGATGACTGGGACATGCAGTCAATCTGCCTCACCACCATGCCACTGCAGGTTAGACATACTGCATCTAACATCGCAGAGTGGTTGGAGGAGGTACTAGTAAGGTTTGAAATTCCTCATAGTAAAATCATCACCATATTGCATGACAATAGTGCCAATATTGTGGCTGTGGCAAACATCCTGGTGGAGAAGCATGGGTGGTCTTCTGTGTGTTGCACTGGCCATATCTTGCAACTTGTGATTAATGCTGCATTGAAGCATCCAAGCCTTGAAAAAGCTATCGGGGTGGCAAGATGTCTAGTTGAACATTTTAAGAAAAGCGAGCTGGCCTGCATTAAACTGAAAGAGAAACAACAACAAATGGCCACACCTGAGCACGACCTTGTTCAAGACATTAGCACTAGATAGAATAGTACATTCTATATGATAAGTAGACTGCTTGAGCAAAAGGTGGCCTGTAACGGCAACGTTGTCTGACAGCTCTATCACACAAGAGGCAAAAGGTACCTTGATCTGAAACCAGAACAGTTGATCCTGCTGGAAAAGCTTTCAGAAGCTCTCAAGCCTTTTGAATGTGCCAC
>NC_056501.1:53354098-53357043 GCF_014905685.2 Nematolebias whitei | reverse complement strand
CATTAAAGACTGGTTCATCCCAAAGATCCAGTCCCCCGGCACAAACAGAGTAATATTGTGTATGCTGTTCAGTGTCAGGAGGGTGATCAGTCTTACATCGGGGAAACTAAACAGCCACTGGCCAAAAGGATGGCCCAGCACAGAAGATCAACATCATCAGACCATCATCTCCAGGTCAGAGGTCACTCTTTCAGGGATGAAGATGTTCACATCCTGGACAGAGAAGAACGATGGTTTGAGAGAGAAGTAAAGGAGGCCATCTTTGTGAAAAGAAACCGTCCATCATTAAACAGGGGTGGAGGCCTCTGTGTTCAACTGTCCCCCTCTTACAATGCTGTGATTGCTAGTATTAGGGCCGGCCCGAGCCTCCATGGGGCCCTAAGTGAAAATTGGTTCGGGGCCCTCTGTTTTGCTAATAATGTGGATTACTACAATCAACACTCGGATCATTCACCCACCTAGCATAAACTATTATATAATATAGTATTGATTAAACGACCTATTAACAAACTGGTAAAATATAACTGTCTCTGCATTTGATGACTTCTAAAAATTAAACATTTTATATTAGATTAATTTGGCTTTATAGAGCTTTGGAACATATGTCACTGCGTTGGGGGCATTCCCGTCTCGGCCACCATTTTAACAGCCCTCAGAAAAAGAAAACAAACTGCAGTGTTTGTCTGTGGTGTCACCGCTGTATCCTCCTTCATAACGCTGAAAAGCAACTCAAAACAAAGTGGACTATATCGTGACAAACTTCTCCCAGATGATTAAAAACGGTACATGGAAAAAATAGGTAAAATTGGAAATGTCGCCCCTTTGAAAAAATAAAAAAGGAGCAGAGACCCGGAGTAATATTTACCTCCACTGACATTCCCAGCAGACCTGGTGTGTGTCACCGCAAATAATTTAAAGAATTACAAGTTACTGGAAGCGCTGGTCCAATCTATCAAGGGCTGGGTGGATGATTTGGACATTTTTAAACCCCGGATTGAGAATATGTTGTGGTTTGAACAAAGGTACATTGTTCTTGGCTCCTTAATTTTACATAAATTATTAATGTGCATTATTTTAGAATCAATCAACCTTCTGTATGTTGTATTAAAAAATTGTGAACTCTTGATTTTTAAAATATGTTTTTAACTGATTTACAAAGCTCCAAGTTGAAATGGTTAATTACCTTATTTTTAATGACTTGAGCTCATCTAATAACATGTTGACTTCAAATCCTGATTAGATTACTTTATTCTATACATGTATATATATATATATATATATATATATATATATATATATATATATATTATATGTATTAAAATACACATAGATATATTCTAATTGATGTTTCTGTCTTTTCATTCACCATTTTAATTGTGTTCACAGGTTCTGCACTCTCAGACTCTGAGCCACCAGAACACCGTGGCTCATGCTGAGCAACACTGTGTCTACTCAGTGCAAACAAAATGGAGTGTGAATCATGAGGACGATGCTCCAAAGGCCTACATTAAAATTACAGCTAGCAGTAAAAAAATCTAAAAGTTAAATGTGGTTTCATCATAAACAGAGCACATTACACCAGTTTTGGCCTCACTGCACTGGTTACCGGTTCACTTTCAAATCCAGTTCAAAATACTCCTGTATGTCTACAAATCACTGAACAGTCCCCCCCATCTCTCTGATCTTCTACAACCGTATGTCCCACCATGCTCCCTGAGGTCAGCGGACCAGTTGCTCCTCACAGTTCCAGGATCTTGTCTTAAGCGCAGAGGTGACAGGACCTTCGCTGTAGCAGGACCAAGACTCTGGAACGAGTTACCTCTGCTTGTCAGACAGGCCCCCTCCCTCTCTGTTTTCAAGTCCCGTTTAAAAACTCACTACTATTCAGTAGCTTTCAACACCAGATGATCTGTGTTTTGATCCTGTACGCTCTACACTGGTTTGTCGTCATTATCTGCATCGTTTTTATGTCTATATTCTGATTTACCTCATTTTGTATTTTGCTTTGTGTGTTACCTGTTGTTCTGTCTGTACAGCACTTTGGTTGACCTTGTAGCAGTTTTAAGTGCGCTATAAATAAAATTCTATGGTATAGTATGGCATAAACACCAACTTCCCTGAACTTGGAGCATCTCCTGATGGACTCAATGTTTGATCGCTGCTGCCTGGAGAAAGTTTCCTTACAAACATAGGACATGCAGCATCCAGCAGGCCGTGGAGGCAGGCAGTGAAGTTCACCTGAAGAAACATCATCCATACTCTGCACAGGTCCATCATCAAACCACTGTGAGCTTGTGTGGAGCCAGAAAGACATGGCTGTCGTCCGTGTGTCTCCAGAACAAGAACTGTGTGAAGCTCGTCTCCAGAAAGCACAAAGCTTCTTAAACATATGTCTCAGAGCACGTTTGTGCTGCAGCTTCAAGGGAGACAGAAATATGTAAATCATGCTGTTAACTTATATTTGAACATTTTGTGTAGCAATGTTCTATAAAATGTTTTACCTCACACAATGTTCATCATGTTTGTTACTAGAAACGTTTAATTACATACAATGTTTACTTCAAAATAGGATCTGTTTCATTACATGTTTATTTCTTACCTGAAACATGTTAACACGTCAAATGTTTATCGCAAATGTGATCAATTTCATCATGTTTACATGTTCCCTGAAGTGATGAATCAAATGTTTCATGAATGTTTACCACATGAATTTTTATTAAATGAGAAAAAAACAACCACTTATGTTTTTATTCAACTGTAAATATATTTCAAACAATGAATGCAGCAAAAATCATTTTTTCTTCAATCTACATTTGACATATATCAGTAGCAGCATGTGCACATTTCATTAACATCAGATTTACAAGCACACTAGAACACATGTTCACTAAACTACAACACACACACACACACACACACACACACACACACACACACACACACAC
>NC_056501.1:53353831-53354088 GCF_014905685.2 Nematolebias whitei | reverse complement strand
CACACACACACACACACACACACACACACACACACACACACACACACTGGTTAAGAGGAGTCACCTCTTCACCCTCACATGTAAGCACCAGTACAGTTAACTGGTATATTTACATATTGGCACCAGTACAGTTAACTGGTATATTTGCATGTTGGCACCAGTACAGTTAACTGGTATATTTGCATGTTGGCACCAGTACAGTTAACTGGTATATTTACATGTTGGCACCAGTACAGTTAACTGGCATATTTACATGT
>NC_056501.1:53352870-53353821 GCF_014905685.2 Nematolebias whitei | reverse complement strand
ATATTTACATGTTGGCACCAGTACAGTTAACTGGCATATTTACATGTTGGCACCAGTACAGTTAACTGGTATATTTACATGTTGGCACCAGTACAGTTAACTGGTATATTTACATGTAAGCACCAGTACAGTTAACTGGTATATATACATGTTAGCACCAGTATAGTTAACTGGTATATTTACATGTTCGCACCAGTATAGTTAACTGGTATATTTACATGTTCGCACCAGTACAGTTAACTGGTATATTTACATGTTAGCACCAGTACAGTTAACTGGTATATTTACATGTAAGTACCAGTACAGTTAACTGGTATATTTACATGTTAGTGTCACGGTCAGCGGCCCCCGCTGCCCCCCCCATCTGCCTAAGCCTCTGCTTTCTCCTTCAAGCTGCAACCAGGAACCAACATTTATATCTTCAAACAATCATCCCACAAACTAAATCATTTCCTTCCATTTCTAGGTTCTGTCTCTGTCTGCTCTTTATATTTTTGTTGTTCTGCTCTGTGTGTGATTTTCTGTTTATCTGATTCTGTTATTCTCCACTCACTCCTCAGTCTGCCTCTCCACTCAATCTTTATCATTCACACCTGTCCCTCATCAGCCACCTGCCCAGGTGCTCTCGTTACTCACTCTCCCTCTGTCTCATAAAAAGCCTGTCTCTCCTTCACTTTTTGTCCGGTGATTGTTCTGTGTTTACAGACATCTCAGTCCTCGTCTATCTTGTCTGTTTCTTGTCCACCTGATCATCTGCTCTGCCTTGTTCCTGATCCTGTTGCCCAAGTAAGTTTTGCTGCACCGACAGCTTTTTGTTTTGTTATTGAAATAAATTGTTTTTGTTTTTGAACTCCTGCCTCGCTCGCCTCTCTGCATTTGGGTTCCAACACTGAGGATCGTGACAGTTAGCACCAGTATAGTTAACTGGTATATTTACATGTTAGCACCAGT
>NC_056501.1:53347052-53352860 GCF_014905685.2 Nematolebias whitei | reverse complement strand
TAACTGGTATATTTACATGTTAGCACCAGTATAGTTAACTGGTATATATACATGTAAGCACCAGTACAGTTAACAGGTATATATACATGTTAGCACCAGTATAGTTGACTGGTATATTTACATGTTAGCACCAGTATAGTTAACTGGTATATTTACATGTGAGCACCAGTACAGTTGACAGGTATATTTACATGTGAGCACCAGTATAGTTAACTGGTATATTTACATGTGAGCACCAGTACAATTAACTGGTATATTTACATGTGAGCACCAGTGTAGCTAACTGGTATATTTACATGTTAGCAGCAGTACAGTTAACTGGTATATTTACATGTGAGCACCAGTACAGTTAACTGGTATATTTACATGTGAGCACCAGTGTAGTATGTCGGGACAGCTTTCGCTGTGGACATCCTATTAATTAATTATTCTTAAGGATAGTTCAAGCACAAAGAATATTAATTGTTTAATTAACAACAAATTCTTTCTTTTTCGAGTTAAATTTCTATATGTGACCAAGATAACTTGAGAGTTGAGTGTATAATTAGTGACATGAGACATCATTTATCTTTGACCCATCAGAATAAATGCGGTCATTTATTTTACAGAATCAAAATTTAACAACAAAACAAGTACACTTGATTTGCTGATCTGTTTCTGATTAATAAACTTAGCAAGTTCAAATAAGACAACAGAGGATTACTGATGGAGAATAATTCCTCTCTGAAGGCATTTAGCTTGATTTACTGGCGAAGAGGTTTACAAGAGGATAGATTTAGATTTAAAGAGGAGGATTTAGATGGAGGAAGGAAAATGTGTTGACCAGGAATGGCACCCTTCATTTGACCCCAGCTCAGCCCTTGGTACACTCAGTGCGTGATGACTCGTTACCTTTGCAGAAGATAAATCAGCTCCGGTACAGAGGTCCATTTCACACTCCCTTTCAGCGTCTCCGGTCAGAGTGGCTGGGAATCGTCCAAAGTCGTGACGAAGTACTCCGTTCAACAGAATAAGCTTCCTTAGAAGGAATCTTCATTAGAAGTTGTAGGGTGTTACGCCCGGGTGAGTTCACAGTGAGGCGTGCTATGACTCTGCTGGAATGGATGGACCCTTGGCTCATGGTCCAAAATCCATCAGCTAAGACTGAGTAAGACTTTCAGTAAGAACTGAAAGTTCCAGTAAGACTCGCCGCCAGACTGAGTCTTCCAGTAAGACTGAATAGTTCCAAGAAGTGTTGACTTTTAAAGTGTATCCACTTCCTGTTACTTGGTACTTCCTGATTGGTTAACCCAACCAGCAGGGGTGGAGTTTTAGTGATGTCAGAGGGTTATTAGGAGTCGCAGACAGCAGAAATGTTTTTAAGAACGGTTAGTACAGACAGGAAAATATTTTGAAGAAATGAGAGACTTGCAGACGCGCCAGTTTCTTATTTACTGTCTGAGAGTTTTAAAACAAGGCACTTCGTTCTCATAACTTGTTCTCTGACTTTTGACCGACATCAAATCCACTCCTCATTCAGACAGAAGATTAAAATGCACACTTACTTTGTAAAATAAACATTTAACTTGTATGATCTAAGTCTAATGAGGTTTAAAAATCATTAATCCTGTTTCACAGTTGATTTAAATGAGTGGTTTACTTCATCCATCCATCCATCCATTTTCTTCCGCTTATCCGGGGTCGGGTCGCGGGGGTAGCAGCCTAAGTAGGGAGGCCCAGACTTCCCTCTCTCCAGCCACTTGGGCCAGCTCTTCCGGGGGAATCCCGAGGCGTTCCCAGGCCAGCCGAGAAACATAGTCCCTCCAGCGTGTCCTGGGTCTTCCTCTGGGCCTTCTTCCGGTGGGATGTGTCCGGAACACCTCACCAGGGAGGCGTCCAGAAGGCATCCTAAACAGATGCCCAAGCCATCTCAACTGGCTCCTCTCGACGTGGAGAAGCAGCGGCTCTACTCTGAGTCCCTCCCGGATGATCGAACTTCTCATCCTGTCTCTAAGGGAGAGTCCAGACACCCTGCAGAGAAAACTCATTTCGGCCGCTTGTATCCGAGATCTCATTCTTTCGGTCATAACCCAAAGCTCGTGACCATAGATGAGGGTGGGAACGTAGATCGATCGGTAAATTGAGAGCTTTGCCTTTTGACTCAGCTCTCTCTTCACCACGACAGACCTGTACAGCGCCCGCTTCACTGCAGATGCTGCACCTATCCGCCTATCAATCTCACGCTCCATTTTTCCCTCATTCGTGAACAAGACCCCAAGATACTTGTGTAGTATGAACAGATGCTGAGATATATTCATACATTAAACGGGTTCTTCATTTTTCTGACTGTGTAACATGCGTGCATTGAATTTCACAGAAATGTAACGAGAGACGTTATTTATCTTTGACCCATCAAAATGAATGCGGTCATTTATTTTACAGAATCAAAGTTTAACATCAAACATTTACATTAATTTGGCAAAATATGAAAATAACAACAGCATAATTAATCAATCAGGAAAACCATACGGCCATGGTTTTCCGTTGCTTCACCACAGACATTAATGAAAACATCTGGATTAATTTTCTAGCAGAAAGGAGAGTTTGAAGATGGAAAATTGAGATTTATCTTACAGAGAGATGTGTGAGGGAATTTATCTGTTTTAACCAGAACAGCACGCTCTTTGGAAATCAGCTTGGTCAACGGAACGCTTGGTCGAAATAGAACTTTTACCTTACAGACGATAGCTTCTGCGTCGGTGTAGAGCTCTCCTTTTGACTCTTTCAGCGTCTCCGTGAGGACAGCTAAAACCTTAGGAGTCGTGTGAGGTTATCCAAACAGAAGTTATAATTCCCAAAATCGTCTCTGGTTCAGCTTGTCTGGTTTCCAAGAACTCTGAACTCCTTCAGAACTCTAAACTCTTGAACTCTGAAACTCTGTAACCCATCTCTTCTCAACTCTGTGTTGAACTCGGAAGTTGCCACATTTAAAATGGGCTCTACTTCCGGTTCATTTGAGAGCTTTCTGATTCGTGGATGGACCAGAACAGAGGTGTGGTTTGTGATGTAAGGTGTTATGGAAAGTCAAGGATTGTTTAAGAACAGACAGAAAGATTATGATTCACAAAACCAGTCTTAGTGGCGTCTCTCCTCCTAGTATCTGCTGTGAAAGTTAAACATGACATTTCTTTTCAGTAAACTTTTTAGTTGACCGAACCTCGAACTTTAACACACTTACAAATTTGCTCATTGAAGACAGAAAAATCAAGAAATGCATATTACCCTGATTTCTTCTTTGAATGAGGAATAAAAATCATTACTACTGTTTAAGTAAATAAAAATGAGTAGTTCACTTCCACATGTAAACATTGTTTGAACTAACACAATTTGATTATCAAACATTTGTAAAATAGTAATGATCATAGAGAATTGTCTTTTCCACTTGATTAATTCAAGAAAGAAAGTCTCAGGATGGGTCAAACTGTATTTCTGGATTCAAATCAATGAAATTACAGTTTCTGTCCATCTGGTCAGTTTTGACATAGGCCTAGTCCACTACAGTCCCCCCTTTGGAAATCATCGCCTGTCCATGGGGATGAATTCCAAACTTGAACTTACGCCTTCGAATGTCCTTGAGCTTGATGTAATCCAGCAAGGAAGACCAAAGTCAAAAGTAATCCAGCAAGGAAAACAAAGTCAAGGTAATTCCACAATGTTCATGGTAATTCCATTGTGTTGATGATAATTCCATAATGTTGTTGGTAATACCATTGTAGCAATGCTTTAACCCCTTGGAAACAGAGTCTGTAATCCACTGGAAAAAGTCATATAATCCACAACGGTAAATCCACAACGATTGGAAGTGTTGATTAATCAGCATACAGAGGGGTACCCTTGGATTGAACTGAAGATGCGGCCACTGGATGAAGAGTGGAGACCAACGTCAGGATTGTAGGTTGCCTCCAGCGAAGGTCGTCTCCAGCGACGTCCAGCCTGTGCCGTTCTGGTTCAATATGTCATGCAATTATGTAGTTTAAGGTGGGCTTATGAAGGGGATTTTACATAAGGCCTTAAACTATATGCACCTGGTGTGTAAGCTATTATGGTTGGGAACAGCTACAACTACCAGTTAAGGGGTGGTTCATGCTGAAAAGGGTAACTACAGGGGTTTATACCTATAGAAAAGAGTTCCAAACTATTTTCCATTTCTAACTTGGTTTAAGTTAGCTTTACATGGTAAAATATAGTTTGGTGCAATTGTCTGTTGTCTTTTAGACGAACGACTTGAGATTGGGTGTTTGGTTTCTCCATAAATGTTTTGGAAGTCTATGGCGAGACTTATCAAAAAGAATTAGCTATCCCCCCGAATAGAATTGTTCGAGTAGGTTCGGCTTAAGCGTTGTGAGACCAATGTAGATTATGGTACTTAAGGTAGCAATAATATACATTGACTCCGCAAAGATTGCAATTTAACGAATGAACTGCATGTTGGCATGGTTAAAGGCCTCTTAGTCTCTAACTTAACTACACAACAAAATTCATTCTTGCCTGGGGTGTTCAAAACAATACCAAAAACCAATTAACCGATGTCTCAACATCGACAAAAACAGTGACTAAGCAACTAGAAAACGACGTTTCGGTGCGCCACTCACTCTGAATGTCAGATTTGATCATGTTATCGCGTCTGGTAGCATTATCCTAACTGGCGTCACCCCCCTTCGGTCATGGGAGACCGCGAACACGGGTGAGGACGTCGCTCCATGAGCTAAAGTTAGGCTGTCCTTGAGTAGTTTTAACTGTTTGCGCAGCTGAAAGAGGACTTTTAGGCCTGGATCGGAATCCAGTTTACCTTTCGATGGAGTGTATTTGTCTGGGTCAGTCAGATACAGTATCATCGATTTAATTGCAGGATCATCCAACTTTTGAAGTTGGGTGATGTCTTGGTCAGTTGACAATGACTTTTCATATTTTAAAAGAACTTGGCGATTTTTGTCCCTTTCTTCATCAGATGTCAGAGTGTCGGCTTGGGCGACCACCTGTTCAATCTGTGATGAGACTGTTAAGGGTTCTTGCTCCATGGGGAGCTCCAACGAATCCTTTTCTGAGTCGTCGGACCTGTCTATGGGCAAGGCACCATAGGTTTGTGGTCCTTGGTCGACGTCATTGGTTGAGAAAAGAGCTGTGGCCTGTGATGGTTTCGTGAAACATACTGGCCCAGTGTCTTGACTCGGTACCAGATTATCTGGGAGTCCTCCCAGAACTGGAATGCCTAGTTCAAAATCATGAAAATCAGTTTCTGAGTTTTCAGTTTGCGATGACTCATCATCGTTTGTGTGTGAGTTTATCCCCCCTTCGGCCGATGAGGGGTTGTTGGAGGCAATAACAGCAATGTCTTGGTGTGTTTCACCGACATCTGTAATGTTGTCATTCGCGCCTTCAGAGTTAGTAGCGATCAGATCACTACACTGTGCTCCTGGTTGGGTTCCCATTTCAGCGTGTATCAAAGTTTCTAAAAACCTTTGTATTTCCTCTGTCTCTTCCGAGCTCAGAGGTGTAGGGCCTTTTTTCTGGAACCTTTGTGATTTTTTCGCCTCGGGACGTTTCGTCCGAGTTGGGTGGCGGCTAGGTACGTCTTTTGGGGGTTCCTCTTCGGATTTCCCCTGATAATATGGGTCCTCTTGGATCCCATATCGTTGCGTCCTACGCATGTCCCATGTACGACAATCACGTTCATCCTCTGAAAGAGGAGCCTTTTTGTCCCAGCGTGCACCTTCATTATGTGGTTTTTTAGTTTGAAAATACTGCCTTTTCTCGCCTGTTTTAGGTGGA
>NC_056501.1:53332778-53346952 GCF_014905685.2 Nematolebias whitei | reverse complement strand
GTCTCAGGATGGGTCAAACTGTATTTCTGGATTCAAATCAATGAAATGACAGTTTCTGTCCATCTGGTCAGTTTTGACATAGGCCTAGTCCACTACACTTGAACTCCTCTACTTGGGGTAGGACCTCCTCCCTGTCCCAGAGAGGGCACTCTACCCTTTTCCGGCTCAAGACCATGGCCTCGGATTTGGAGGAACTGATCTTCATCCCGGCCGCATCGCATTCGGCTGCGAACTGCTCCAGCGAAAGCTGTGGATCACGATCTAATGAAGCCAATAAGACCACATCATCTGCAAAAAGCAGACGCAATCCTAAGGCCACCAAAACGGATCCCCTCAACACATTGGAAGCGCCTAGAAATTCTGTCCATAAAAGTTATGAACAGAATCGGTGACAAAGGGCAACCTTGGCGGAGTCCAACTCTCACCGGGAACAAGCCCGACTTACTGCCGGCAATGTGGACCAGGCTCTGACACCGGTCATACAGGGACCTAACAGCCCGTATCAAAGGGCCCGGTACCCCATACTCCCAGAGTACTCCCCACAGGGCCCCCCGAGGGACGCGGTCGAACGCCTTCTCCAAGTCCACAAAGCACATGTAGACTGGTTGGGCAAACTCCCACGCACCCTCCAGGACCCTGCTGAGAGTGTAGAGCTGGTCCAGTGTTCCACGGCCAGGACGAAAACCGCACTGTTCCTCCTGAATCCGAGGTTCGACTATCCGACGGACCCTCCTCTCCAGAACCCCCGAATAGACCTTACCAGGGAGGCTTAAGAGCGTGATTCCCCTGTAGTTGGAACACACTCTACGGTCCCCCTTTTTGAATAGGGGGACCACCACCCCAGTCTGCCAATCCAGGGGAACTTCTCTCGATGTCCACGCAATATTGCAGAGTCACGTAAGCCAACACAACCCTACAACATCCAGAGCCTTAAGGAACTCCGGGCGAATCTCATCCACCCCTGGGGCCCTGCCACCGAGGAGCTTTTTAACCACCTCGGTGACCTCAGCACCAGAGATTGGAGGGCCCGACCCAGAGTCCCCAGGCTCCACTTCCTCTGTGGAAGACGTGCCGGTGGGATTGAGGAGGTCTTCAAAGTATTCCGCCCACCGACCCACAACATCCCGAGTTGAGGTCAGCAGCACACCACTCCCACTATAAACAGTGTTGGTGGCATACCGCTTTCCCCCCCTGAGACGCCGGATGGTGGACCAGAATTGTCTCGAAGCCGTGCGGAAGTCGTTCTCCATGGCCTCTCCGAACTCCTCCCATGCCCGAGATTTTGCCTCAGCAACCACCCGAGCCGCATGTCGCTTGGATTGCCGGTACCCATCAGCTGCTTCCGGGGTCCCACAGGCCAAAAAGGCCCGATAGGACTCCTTCTTCAGCCTGACAGCATCCCTCACCGACGGTGTCCACCATCGGGTTCGAGGGTTGCCGCCGCGACAGGCACCGACAACCTTGCGGCCGCAGCTCTGGTAAGCCGCCTCGACAATAGAGGCACGAAACATGGTCCACTCAGACTCAATGTCCCCCACCTCCCTCGGAACATGTTCAAAGTTCTCCCGGAGGTGGGAGTTGAAACTCCGTCTCACAGGAGACTCTGCCAGACGTTCCCAGCAAACCCTCACAATACGTATGGGTCTGCCAAGTCTGACCGGCATCCTCCCCCACCATCGGAGCCAACTCACCACCAGGTAGTGATCAGTTGACAGCTCCGCCCCTCTCTTCACACGAGTGTCCAAGACATGTGGCCGCAGATCAGATGAGATGATGACAAAGTCGATCATCGAACTGCGGCCTAGGGTGTCCTGGTGCCAAGAGCACATTTGGACACCCTTATTCTTGAACAAGGTGTTCGTTATTGACAATCCATGACGAGAACAGAAGTCCAACAACTGAACACCACTCTGGTTCAGATCAGGGGGGCCGTTCCTCCCAACCACACCCCTCCAGCTCTCACTGTCATTGCCCACATGAGCATTGAAGTCCCCCAGCAGAACAAGGGAGTCCCCAGAAGGTGCACTTTCCAGTACCCCCGCCAAGGACTCCAGAAAGGGTGGATAATCTGAACTGCCGTTTGGTGCATAAGCACAAACGACAGTCAGAACCCGTCCCCCCACACGTAGGCGGAGGGAGGCCACCCTCTCATTCACTGGGGTGAACCTCAATACACAGGCACCAAGTTGGGGGGCAATAAGTACGCCCACGCCTGCTCGGCGCCTCTCACCAGGGGCAACTCCAGAGTGGAAGAGTGTCCAGCCCCTCTCAAGGAAACTGGTTCCAGAGCCCGAGCCATGCGTAGAGGTGAGTCCGACTATTTCTAGCCGGAACCTCTCAGCCTCACACACCAGCTCAGGCTCCTTCCCCACCAGTGAGGTGACATTCCATGTCCCAATAGCCAGCTTCTGTAGCCGAGGATCAGACCGCTAGGGTCCCCGCCCTCGGCCACCACCCATCCCACATTGCACCCGACCCCTTTGGCCCCTCCCACAGGTGGTGAGCCCATGGGAAGGGGGACCCACGTCTCCTCTTCGGGCTGTGCCCGGCCGAGCTCCATGGGTAAAAGCCCGGCCACCAGGCGCTTGCCCGCGTGCCCCACCTCCAGGCCTGGCTCCAGAGTGGGGCCCCGGTGACCTACGTCCGGGCAAGGGAACACTAGGTCCATTTATTTGTGTCATCATCGGGGTCTTTGGGCTGCACTTTGTCTGGTCCCTCACCTAGGACCTGTCTGCCATGGGTGACCCTACTAGGGTCATAAAGCCCCTGACAGCATAGCTCCTAGGATCATTGGGACACTCAAACCCCTCCACCACGGTAAGGTGGCAGCCCAGGGAGGTGTTCACTTCAACATTAGAAATGGTATGAACTAAACACACTTTTGATTATCAAGATATTGTAAAATTGTAATGATAATATAAAAAAAGAAGAGTGTTCTTTCAATTGATTAATTCAGGATACAATTAAATAGTCTCTTGATGAGATAATTTGTATTTCTGGATTCAAATCAATGAAATAACAGTTCCTGTCCCCTGAAGGTCTTCAGAGACAGATTAATGTAGGAGGTCTAGTTCACTACACCAGTATAGTTAACTGGTATATTTACATGTTAGCACCAGTATAGTTAACTGGTATATTTACATGTAAGCACCAGTACAGTTAACTGGTATATTTACATGTGAGCACCAGTATAGTTAACTGGTATAATTACATTTAAGCACCAGAATAGTTAACTGGTAAATTTACATGTAAGCACCAGTATAGTTAACTAGTATATTTACATGTGAGCATCAGTATAGTTAACTGGTATATTTACATGTGAGCACCAGTATAGATAACTGGTGTATTTACATGTGAGCACCAGTACAGTTAACTGGTATATTTACATGTTAGCACCAGTATAGTTAACTGGTATATTTACATGTTAGCACCAGTATAGTTAACTGGTATATTTACATGTAAGCACCAGTATAGTTAACTGGTATATTTACATGTTAGCACCAGTATAGTTAACTGGTATATTTACATGTAAGCACCAGTATAGTTAACTGGTATATTTACGTGTGAGCACCAGTATAGTTAACTGGTATATTTCTGTGTAACATTGTGTTTCTCATGCCACCAGTCACTCTTTCCACATGAATTTTAAGGTGTGCTCGTGTGTGTTCAACATCCTTAGCATCAAGTTCACATCTCCATTTAGTGAATGATGGGATTTGAACCTCAGCACATCCATCCATCCATCCATCCATCCATTATCTTTACCCGCTTATTCCATTTTTGGGTCACGGGGGTCGCTGGTGCCCATGTCCAGCAATCACTGTGCGAAGGGCGGGGTACACCCTGGACGGGTCGCAAGTCCATCACAGGGCCACATAGAGACAAACGAGACAAACAAACATTTACTCTCACTCACACCTAGGGACAATTTAGAGTTACCAATCAGCCTAACATGCATGTTTTTGGTCTGTGGGAGGAAACCGGAGTACCCGGAGAAAACCCACGCATGCACGGAGAGAACATGCAAACTCCACCCAGAAAGGCCCCTGGACTGGGGTTTGAACCAGGGACCTGCTCGCTGAGAGGCAGCAGCTCTACTAGTTGCGCCACCGTGCTGCCCCTCAGCACATCATTCATTTATACTTTTGTTGGATGTAACTGGGACCCTGTGTACACAGTTTTGTTCCACCTCGTGTACAACATGTGATGTGAATGACAATAAAGAACCTTGACCTTGACTCCCACACTGTCTTTAATATCAAAGCCTCTGTCATAACACAACATCCCCGGGTAATAATCTGGAGAGAAGGCCACATCTTCTGTTATGAGCTTGTCTGATGGATGTCCATCTCTTTGAAAGAAAAGAAAGACACAGGCATTAGACAGAGTTTGATGTGACACCTTAAAAGATGGCAAAGATGATGAACAGATGCATTAGTGTTTGTAGAACCATTGAAATTGTGAGGTTTTTTTTTAATGCTGGCAGAAAATGCCTAACAGTGTTAAACAATGACAACAAAATGGCAAAGCAATGAAGTCCTGTATAATATTTAATAATATAAAAATTGTTTGTCCAGCTGTTTTTTATTCAGCTCTGGCCTGAGCTCCCTTTTCTCCTGTAACAGACGGTTTAATTCTGCTCTTCTCTTATTCACACATTGTATTTGTACCTTTTAGCTGCTGGTTCATGTTCCTCCTCTCCATCATCTGCAGCCTCACTGAGCTCCTCTCCTGGAGTTTCATCCACTTCATCTGAAGGTTTGTCTTGAAGAGGACATATCACAACACAGATCAGTATTACCACAGTAAAAGTGACAACACTAGAAACGTTGGTTACGTACTGTAACCCCAGATTCTATGAGTATAGGCGTAGCCCTTTAAGATTGTCGCTAGTGGGTTTTATCCCGTCACGTGAAGCGTAGCATTGAAAACTTAAGTCCACGCCCACCTGTTGTGTGAGCCTCACCCGGTCCGTATAAATTACATTGAGAGCGGGTAATCGGCTCACAAATCGCCTTTTCTTCAGCCATTTAGGAGCCAGTGAGGCCCAGCGCTTAAAAGGCTATGCCTATACTCATAGAATCTGGGGTTACAGTACGTAACCAACGTTCTATTTCGTATAAGCTTCGCCCTTTAAGACTGTCGCTAGTGGGTTAAAGGCGAAGCAGGATGTAGTCTATGCCTCACTGGGTCCGTTCAGACACAATATGAAGCACCTGCTTGCACCAAAAAGCATTTCATCACTCAGCCTTCTATGTGTATAATTAAGCACTGCGTAATTACGCGTTCCATGAACAGGGGCGCCCCGGAGAGCAAAGGGTTTCCGGCAGTGGAAAAAAAAGGAGGAAGGCTGAAAGCAGTCCTGCTGCCAAGAATGGGAAAGAGCAGGAGGTTATGATTGTAACCGCGTAGCAGTGAATAGAGCCGATCAACAACTCTTCAATATGAGTGGATTAATAATAATGAACTGATTAGTAATCAAATGAACTGATTGGTAACAGTAGCCATGAACTGATTGGTAACAATAGAACAAAAACAGCAGTCACAGAACTTGTGACTGATAATAATTATCTCACACTGTAATGCATGCAGTCAGATGTGAGTTTAAACAGAAATTCCATGAAAACAATAAGATTAATTCTGTTACGGCGCTAAAGACATAATGTGCCATGGAACCAGAAACATCACGCAAATAAAAGCAGATAAATGAGCAAGGCGACGACCATGCAGCCACCGTGCAAATATTCTGCACTGTCATACCATTATGCAAAGCTGTCGAAGATGCAATTCCTCTGGTCGAATGCGCCCTGAGGTTCTCAGGAGGCTCTAAACCTGATGCTCTGTAGGCTTCAGAAATGGCCTCACACTGCCAGTGTGACAGGCGTTGGGTGGATAACGGGCGACCTGCAGAGGCATCTCTATAATGTACAAACCGGATTCCAAAAAAGTTGGGACACTAAACAAATTGTGTATAAAAACTGAATGCAATGATGTTGGCCCAAGACGATTGAACAGTTAGAGGCCTGTATTAGACATGAATAGGAGAGCATTCCTATTTCTAAACTTGAGAAACTGGTCTCCTCTGTCCCCAGACGTCTGTTGAGTGTTGTAAGAAGAAGGGGGGATGCCACACAGTGGTAAAAATGGACTTGTCCCAACTTTTTTGGGATTTGTTGATGCCATGAAATTTGGAAACAACAGATTTTTCCTTAAAATGATACGTTCTCTCAGTTTAAACTTTTGATCTGTGATTTGTGTTCTATTCTGAATAAAATATTAGATGTTGGCACTTCCACATCATTGCACTCAGTTTTTATTCACAATTTGTTTAGTGTCCTAACTTTTTTGGAATCCGGTTTGTACAAACAGACGTTGAGTCTTGCGCAATGTGGCCATGCGTGTTATGTAACATGCCAGCGCACACACAGGGCAGAGGAGATGAAAAGATGCTTCTTCTTCTGATTTGTGAGGGGGAGGGAAAAACCCCTCTAACGTTATTGTTCTCGATTTAAATGAACTCGTGATGTTTTTAGGCATAAAAGCTGGGTTAGGTCTCAACACAGCTGAGCTGCCATCAGCTTGAACTCTGAGGCATGACGGAGCAACAGAGAGTGCAGATAAACCACTCACTCTCTTTGCAGATGTCAAAGCCAGCAGCAGGGCTGTTTTAAGTGACAGAAATTTAATTGAAACCCGATCCAAGGACTCAAAAGGAGCTTTGATCAGGGCTCGCAGAACCATCGTTAAGTCCCACTGTGGAACTAGTGGGCGTGACACCGGTCTGTGCCTCCGTACACCTTTCAGAAAACGTTTCATCAGCGGGTGATTAAAAACTGTTCTGTCACTGAAGCCTTCGTGACAGGAAGAGATGGCTGCAGCATACATTTTAATTGTGCTGAACGCCAGATTTCTGTCCATCAGCTGCTGCAGAAAGGACAGCATGCCACCTAGTGGACATGAGATGGCCTCTACACCTTTCTCTGTACACCAGCGCTGAAAGGTTGTCCATTTTTATGTGTACGGCGCTGTGGTGGAAGCAGCACGTGAGTCCTGAATTGTGCGAACCACTTCCTGGGAGAGGCCCATCTTCTAAGTGGATCCACTCAGCAGCCAGACCCAAAAGTGCTGGCCTATTTCTGGGTGACTCCTGATCGCTCCTCCTGCCTGGAGGAGAGCATCCTCCCTCCATGGCAGTTTCCACGGTCGACCCGATAACAGACGTTGCAGGATTGGGAACCATGGGGCGCTCACGCACTCGGGGGCTACCAGAATGACTGATAGTTCTTCCTCCCAAACTCAGTTCAGAAACCGTGATATTAGAGGGACTGGAGGAAATGCGTAAAGGAGCATTTTGGGCCACGGGCTGTGAACAAAAGCGTCCACTCCTAATGGTGGGTCATCCCTTGGGCTCAGGGAGAACCATAGTTGACACTGGGCGTTCTCCCGTGTGGCAAACAGATCCACTGCTGCTCGGCCAAATTTCTCCCAAATCCGAGAAATCAGCTCGGGATGGAGGCTCCAGTCCCCGTTGCGCGGACCGCCCCTGGACATTATGTCCTCTCCTCTGTTCAGGACGCCGGGGATGTACACTGCTCTGATGGAGAGTAGGTTTTTTTATGTGCCCAACACAGCAGCTACCTCACAATGTGTAACATTTGGGCTGAGCGCACGCCCCCCTGCCGGTTTATGTAAGCTACAGTCACCTTGTTGTCTGTGTGGATCAGAACATGTTGGTTCTGCAGCAAGGGAGCGAAATGTTGAATCACATTCAAAACCGTGAGACATTCCAAAACGTTTATATGAGCTGATGTGTGAGGTGGCCACAGCGCCCCCACTGCCTAAGACAGGCACGTTCCTCCCCAGCCTGACAGGGACGCGTCTGTGAAAACTGAGACATGTGACATAGGTCTGCTGATAGGAACTCCCTCCGACAGAGTGAGAGGGTTTCCCCAGTGCTTCAGGTTGGTTCCCACGGAGGGGGGCACAGAAATCATCCGCCTCTTCTGCCATACCAGATCTATGCGCAGGCGAGCGAAACATCTTTGAAGGTGTCTCATGTGAAGTAAGCCCAGCGGAACCACAGTGTGAGCTGACAACATCATTCCTAACAGTTTCATGATGGAAACAGCTGTCACTACTCTGCCGGGTTTTACGCGGCGGAGCTGGTCTTTTAGAGCTTTGGCTTTTGTCTGTGATAAACGGGCCCTCATAGTGACTGAGTTTAGCTCCACTCCCAGATAAATGATCACCTGGGCCTGGAGAACCGAACTCTTCTCCCAGTTTATGGCAAAACCCAGGTTTAACAGGTGTGACATCAGCGTTTTGGTTTGCGCCACTGCTTCCTGCCTGGATCGGGTCAGCAGCAGCAGATCATCCAGGTAAAACAGAATTCTCATCCCTGCTCTGTGTAGCGGCTGCAGAGCCGTCGCCATGCATTTTGAAAACGTGCGTGGTGCGAGGGAATAACCGAACAGGAGCCTGTTGTATTGGTACTGGGTCCCTTGGAAGGAGAAGCGCAGGAACTTTCTGTATTTTGGAATGATTGGAATGTGAAAATAGGCGTCTTTGAGATTGATGGAGGTAAACCAGTCGTTTTGGTGAATGCTGTCCAACAGCTGGCTGTTTGTGAATATGAAATGTATATGAAACTGTCTCTCCATGATCGACTTGTTGAATACGGATAAGTCCAAAATGGGTCTCATTTCTCCGGTCCTTTTCGGAACCAGGTAACCAAGTAATGTGAGTAAAACCCTGTGTTTATCTCTCCATTGGGAACCCAGGAAATTACATTTTTATCAGTAATTCCTGAACTTCTGCGTGGAGGGACGAGATCTGTTCTAGAGATGACAGAACTGTTTCTATAATCCCTCTGAATGGTGGGGGTCGAGCTGCGAACTGCAGCATGTAACCTCTGCTGATAAGACAGTTCATCCATCTGTCCAGGGAGCACACTCGTTGCCACTCTACGTAATGCTCTGGGAGCGGGCATGTGTTTTTGTGTTGTGTCATGTCTTTTATGGACATCAGCAAGTCAGGGCCCCCACCGCCGTCATGTGCTGCGAAGACGTACTCCGAGTGACCCATGGGAAGGCCCCCCAGAAAGGGCCCTGAGAGCGGCTCTATGCGGAAAGGCCCGGGGGGGTGGGGGCGTTTGGGTGAGCATCCCCCCCCCCCCATTCCAACACTACGCTCTCTGGGAGGGAATGAGCAGCGGGGCTGCTGCTGATGTCGCCTGTCCTGGAGGAACCATCCGATTCGCTCCGAAACTTGCGTCAAAAAAGGCAATGGCATCGTCCAGTGAACAGTCCCCCGCCACTGAGAGGCACTCCTCGACATTAGCCTTGAACAAGGCTGCTCGCCTCCGGGGGCCCAGGCATCCTTCACAGGTGTCGTGCCGGTCGAAGCTCAGCATGTAGCCGGTCTTGCAGGACGGGCACAGGCGGATGGTGTTGGTGCTGGACATCGCGTTCTTGTGAAAATCAGTGCTGATTGCTTGCTGAAGAAAAATGGGAGCCGATTACTCGCTCTCAACATAATTTATACGGATCAGGTGAGGCCCACACAACAGGTGAGCGTGGACTAAAGTTTTCAGTGCTACGCTTTGCGTGACGGGATAAAACCCAATAGCGATAGTCTTAAAGGGCGAAGCCTATACGAAATAGAACTTTAAATAGTTAATTTCACAATAACACAGATGTCCACTCTGTCTAAACTCGGACTAAGTTACATGTAAAATATAAACCTGACCTAAACCAGGTTGACCCACTTCTATGAACTAATATGAACTAAACATGAGAACACCCCGATAAAATCATGGCACAACACCAACAAACTGAATTTAGACACTCACCAGAATGTTTGGAACAAACTAGCAGGTATCTTGGGATGCTGGAGAAGGTTATATGAGGACGTCTCACCGTCTCCTTCTTGTTACATCCTACACATGAGCTCCCTCACTTTGTTTCCTGGTGGAAAATCTATTAAAAAAAAGTCTGTTTTCGATCTTTTTACAATTCCAGTCGTGTGACCAGACATTACATCCAATAACGCAGCAAGTTCGGACCATCGCTAAACTGTTTTTACCTACTTAGATTTAAAAAAAAAAAGTCTGTGAGAAAGCTTGTTTTCGACAGTTAATATGGAGGACTATAAAAATGGCGGATCTGGCCCCATCCTATCCCATCAGCTGCTGCGCCACGGACAAGTGACGTCACGCTCTAAAGCTCTATAAACATAAAAACTGATTTGAATGACTGATAAAGTAATATTGAAGCACACAACTGTTATCTTGAAATTCTGTCTCTGTGGACCTCTAGGGTGTAGAGAGCCACAGAAATGGTTATGGTGGGCTGGATTTAGTCCACGGGCCTTGAGTTTGACACATGTGATCAAGTGGTACTAAAAGTAACTAAAGAAAACAACAACAACCAAAATATGTGTGCAGTTTAGCTAATGGACTTTGGAATGGACACATTTTGTCCTTGTCAAACCTACTGAAGAGAATCAAACTAAATACTCTGAAACTCAAAGAACTTACTCCAAATATCACTCAACTTTACAACATGTATCCCTAAATGGGGTGAAAGGACAATTAGATATTCTTCCTCAAACAAAATCAGCTAATGTCTCCTTTTCAGAATGGCCAGGGGAAAATATGTTATTAAATAATACAGTTACATTATTTCTATAGGAATTATGGTCAGTTTTCATTCATTCAACTTTTATTTATACAGATTAATCACATTGAGCCTCTGAGACTCATTTACAAGTGAGACCTGTTTTTGACAGTTCCATATCTTTCCAACATCTGGGTGGAGAAGGTCCAGACCCTTGGATTGAAAAACAAACTGCACTACAAATCCAGCTGCTCTCCAGTTTTCTATCACAGTGACACTGGCAGTCTCTAAACTTGGGCTGTGGTGCAACTGGAATATCTGAGCTCAAACCTCATAAAGGTCAATAACTGTGTTGGTTGTAGAAGAACCAGTGGAAAAATAAAATCCAGTGAGTTAAGTTGAATTCAACAGCTGCAAAGCTGCTACTCAGCCTGTAAACCTTTGGAGACATCTTTTTCCCACTAAGCTCCATCAGGACTTTTTGAATGAATTCAAGAGTGTCCTTGAGTGTTTGGATGTTTTAGGTTGAGTATATGAGCCTGAAGAACAAACATCTGTCCAACAGAAGACACTTCATTCAGGACCTGTGCTCCATCCATGATTATCTTCATGTGTTTGGGTGGATGGAGAGGATCCTCTCTCCCAGTGACAAAGATCTCCATGGTTTACAGATGCAGCTGGTCATTCTCCTGCACATCCTGCAAACACACCAAAAATAAAGAAATGAGGACAACTAGAAGAGTCAAAGAGGCAGAGAACTACCAAAGCACAACAATCTGACAGTCTCTTTACTTTCTGAAACTCTGGACAGATTAACAGCTGGATTACAACAAGAAGAGTTCTCAGTTCAAATAAATGTAGGTGCTACAATAAAGAGTCGTCAAAATTATATTTGTTTCTCCCACTCTGGCATGATGTTACTTCACTTTGAGCCCAAATTCAATAGACAAAAATAAGAAGAGTCTATAACAAGGAGAAGAATCAAATCCAGTGCAATGTTGCATTTCACAATAACAGATTGTGAACAGATTGTTGCAGATTGATTGATTGATTTATTTCAAACACAACAGGTGTGTGGATGTTGCTCGTGTTAGTGCATCATATCTTCTTACCTGGTGTTTTTTCAAAAGATGCTCCACAGGTTCATCCAGGTAGATCATCAGAGCTTTAAGGACAGCTCTCATGATGGTGATGTCAGTCTGAGTAAGAATAATTATTTTTAATTAAAATCTAACTCACATGTACACAAAACAATGATTCAGCTATAAATCCCACTGAGTCTTCTCACCTCATCTAAAACTTGTAAGATCCTGGAGGTCTGCTCTTTCACGTCCTCCCTGCTCCTGATGACCTTGAGCAGTTTGGTGGAGTGTTTGTCCAACTGTGACCCAGAACTTCCAGTAGGCTGCACAGCAGAAATACAGTGTAACTGGTGGACGCTTTCCTGAAGCTGAAAGAGAAAACATTATTTAACACTCAAGAACAGTTAAATCTGGTCCTCTGGACATTAAAACAAAAACAAAACAACAAAAAAATGTAGAAATGTTTCGTCTTTCATCCGAAAGACTTCCTCAGTCTGAGGTGCTGTATTCAGCTCAGTCTCTTAAATAGCACCTTCTCAGAGTGGATCAACCAGTTTGTTGCTGACAACCAAAACCAGCTGATCACATGGTCAAGAAGGACCATCAGCCTAACAATGGATCGTTTACGTGCATTCCTGTTGATGATGCAGTAAAGGTGGTCAGTTTAAAATTAAAATCAGACACCACTCTGAGCAGCAGGACCACACTTTCCACAGAACAACTGTGTCAACTATTGAAACTGTGCCTGCAGTCAACCTACTTCACATATGGGGAGCAATATTATAGGCAGAAACATGGATGTGCTATGGGGTCTCCAGTTTCTCCTATTGTTGCCAACCTGTACATGGAGGAGGTAGAAAAGAGAGCCTTGACGTCCTTTTCAGGGACACCACCAGGTCATTGGTTCAGGTATGTTGACGACACCTTGGTTAAAATTAAATCTCAGGAAGTCCAACATTTTACTGACCACATCAACTCTGTGGATAAATACATCAAGTTCACACGAGAAGATGTAAAAAATGGCAGGTTGGCTTTCTTGGACTGTTTGGTCTCAGTCTCTGATAGAGGACTTTTGCAAACCGAGGTGTACCGCAAACCCACCCACACAGACCAGTATTTGCAGTTTGACTCCCATCACCCTTTGGAGCACAAGTTAGGAGTCATCAGGACTCTGTACCACAGAGCAGACAGCATCCCCACTAGCTCAGGAGCCAGGCAGAAGGAGAAATCCTACACAAGACTGGCTCTAGAGCAATGTGGATATCCTAACTGGGCCTTCCTGAAAGCAGAGAAGAAACCCAAACAGGACTCCAGTCAGCCATCAGGTGAAAAGGAGGAACCCAGACCAGTGGTCATTCCGTATGTGTAGGGGGTATCAGAGAAACTGAGACATTTATTTTCTAAACACAATGTCCCAGTGGCTTTTAAACCCCAAAATACATTAAAGACTGGTTCATCCCAAAGATCCAGTCCCCCGGCACAAACATAGTAATATTGTGTATGTTGTTCAGTGTCAGGAGGGTGATCAGTCTTACATAGAGGAAACTAAACAGCCACTGGCCAAAAGGATTGACCAGCACAGAAGATCAACATCATCAGGCCAGGATTCTGAGGTCTACACTGTCATGTTCGGCCGTCAGGAGTGTTTGAATCCACGTGCAGGAGGATGACGAGGACGCTCTAGGGGTAATAAAAAAATATATTTATTAAACAAAACAAAATCAAAATGCTGACAGGGCAGCTACTCACAAAACTGGAAACAGACAGATCAGGGCTGACAGGACAAAAGGCTGAACACGACACCATGGATGGATAATCCCGAGACAAAGACAAGACACCAATGAACTGAATATATACACACACACACTGATTAGGACAATGACAGACACCTGCAGTGATTAACATTAGACACAGGTGAGACAGGGGCTGAACACAAGGGAAAACACTGAGTGCAGGAAACATGAGGAAACAGACCAATCCAAAACCCCACAGTACCCCCCACTCAAGGGATGGCTCCAGACATCCCAAGGACAAGCTACATCCAACTTGGATGGGAGGTGGGACAAACCAAGACAGAGAAACACATAGGACCAGAAGAACAAAAAACCGACAGGAAAACCTGGGTAGCTAAACACAAAAACAGGAACCCCAACCACAGTCAAGGTGGATGGTCAGGAGACCATCCACTGGCTCAGAGCAGGTCAGGGGGGTGGCCGGGAGGCCGTCCGATGGGCCAGGGCAAGTCAGGGGGGCGGCCGGGAGGCCGTCCAGTACAGGACGTTTTATATTTATTGAAATACAATCAGTGAGCTTATGAAATGTTCACTACTTATAAATGTAGTGAACTTGACCTGATGTCAAATCTGACCAGATGGACAGAAACTGTTATTTCATTGATCTGCATCCAGAAATACAGTTTGACCCATCCTGAGACTTTCTTTCTTGAATTAATCAAGTAGAAATGACAATTCTCTAT
>NC_056501.1:53319922-53332768 GCF_014905685.2 Nematolebias whitei | reverse complement strand
AGAACCCGTGAAAATGTATGAATATATCCTGCATATGTCATACTACAAAAAATCAAAATAAATTGATGATTACATTGTACTAACTGGTGTACTTTGGTTTCTAAGGACAGTATAACCACTACTAAAATGTAGACTACACCACTGGGTGACATTATTTACATGATCGCTCCTACAAGAACCCTGCAGATGTTGGATGCTGTCTATCACAGTGCACTTATGCCCCTTTTCCACCGTCACAGAGCGGATCAGATCAGTTCGGGTTGGTTCAGATCGGTTCGGGTCTGTTGTGTTTCCATGTACATTTCTGGACCGGCTCTGTAGGCGGGGACTAGAATCCAACTCGTCTTACCACCTGGTGGCGATAGTGCTCCCTTAAGCTACTTACTAGCCACCACTAAACTATTAGAAGAAGAACACCCTGAAAGTTTTGTCACACGATGTTGTGGAAGAGATGTCATGCTCTAATGGAGTACCTCATGAGCTGTAACTTATAAACCTGATTCATAATCCTACCTTACTGCCTTCCTGCTGCTTTAAACCCATGTGTTTTTCATTTTAGTATAGATTTTTACAGTAAAGATGTATTAAAAATATCTTCACTTTTATTATTTGCAGATATGCACAAGATTCATGTTAAAATTGCAAAACATCACACTGTGCTGTAATCTTTGAAACTGCTTTTACAATAAGATACAGACTTGAAAACAAATAGATTAAATTTTGTCCTTGAATTTTAAAGATTTGTCTTTCATTAAATTAAAACATAAATTTATTACTTATTAATCTAAAAAAGTCTGGTCCTCTGGACATTCAAAAAACAAAACTAACAAAAAACATTTAGTTTATTTATTATAAACTGTGTTGTTTGTTTTGTGAATGTCCAGAGGACCAGACTTAACTTTTTAGATGTTTCTACCTGGATTATTGAGCAGCATCAGGATATTAATTAATAAATAGTCAGTTGGTCTGAAAACACCATGGGGTCCTAGAAGAGTTGAAGAGGAGTCTGTTGATGTCTGTGCCTCCCTGGTGAAGATGCTGCTCCCACAACCCTGAAGCAGAAGATGATGGATGGATGGATGGATGATGGATGGATGGATGGATGGATGGTGAAGGAGGAGACCATCAAACACAGCAGGAGTGGTCAGTTCACGTGAACTCCTGCCTGTTTGCTTCAGATCAGCTGTTCAAATCTCTGCAGGTTCAAATAAAAGGTGCACCAGGACTTTCAGCTGAATCTCTCGGGCCACAGTTGTACGGACGATAAACGATAACTGCTAAAAGATAACTGATGACTGATAATTGATAACTGTCCTTTCTGAATTTTTGACTGTTTTTGTCTCACTTCATCCTAGAACCAAAAAATTATAACATAATAACAGTTGAGCAGCTTCTGGTAATCTTTTCTTAGGATTCATTAAAGATCAAATGCAATTGGAAATTCTTCTCAACTTCCAGTATGAATTTAAACAAACACTATCTGCACTTAACATTGTAAAATTTGTTTAGGAAATTTAATGTTCAAGGACACCACTTAAGAAAAAAATTGTTTAATATGAAAAGTAAGAAGTGAAAAATGTACAAAAATAAAAACTACAGCATCCAACTAATGATTGTGTCTGTCCCTCGTCTCACGGGCTTCATCCAGAAGAAGACACAAGTGTTGTTCCTGCTGTGTCCGCTTCAGTTCTTCATGTTCATTCAGTGATGAAATAAGACTTTTCTTTACTGGACTCTTTTCTCTTTCTCTTCACCAGAAAGAAGAAACAGGTGGTTAATTCAAGCTGCATACTGTTTTTGAATAAATGCATCAAACAAAGAAAGGTGCCGCTAAAAGCTATAATAGATATATTAATAATAATAAACTGATCAAATAAGAAAATGAAAAATAAATTGATTTAAAAATAATGAAAATGATAATAATGGATATATGAATCAGAAAGTATTATACAGATGCAGATATTCTTTGTCATTCGCACCACATGTGGTCCATGTGGTGGATGATCAAAATTATGTTCACAGGGTCCCAGTTACATCCAACAATAAAATATAAAAGAAAAACAGTAATAAGATCTAAGATATGAACTAATAAAAACATCAACTAAAAATATGATAAGCTCTAATAGCATAAAAACATTAAACACAATACGCAGAACAGCAGCACGGACATGAGTCTGTGTGAACAGATGATCATGAATGAACACAGCAACATGAAACAGATCAGCAGCAACATGAAACTGATCAGCAGCAACATGAAACTGATCAGCAGCTACATGATGTGATTCTTCACAGTGTTATATATTCATGAGGCTGCACAAACTCAAGTTCATGTTGCTGTTTGACGTATTGTTTTGATTGTTTACTGCTATTAGTGTTTAGTGTTTTATTAGTAGATGTTTTTTAGTTGATATTTTTCTTAATTCATATCTTAGATCTTATTACTGTTTTTATTTTACATTTTGTTGTCTGTAACTGGGACCCTGTGTACATAATTTCATCCCAATTCAGTATTTATTCAACAGTTTAGTTTCTTACTTTAAAAATAAAATAAATCAAGTCCTTATCGGCACAAATAAAGGGATGTGGAACAGTTGCATCTGTTCTTACCGAGCACAGAAGCTGCAGCGTTGTGCTGCTCTGTGAGGTGCAGGTGGGCTGTGATGGAGACCTGTCAGGTGCAGACTCCTCTGATGGAGCTCTGTCAGGTGTAGACTCCTCTGATGGAGCAGGAGCAGGAGCCGGGAGGCTTGGAGGGTTTAATGTGGAGTTTAGAGATGAACCATCACACGCTGAAATACGTTCTGGATAAAATACAGTGAGAAACGGGACCGGAGGACAGTTAGCATTTATGCAAATTAGCTTAGCATCGTAGCACCGACGTTGTACTATTATGGCGTCAGCCTCTTTTGTTAGTTAAAAATATGTTCAGAACCGATGGGATGAGTAATTTAAAATATGTTTAAAGTTAGAAAACACTCACCATCTTCTATAAATGGTTCAAGTAGAGCAGTAGTCGTGTCCAAACCACACTCCAATCCTCCATCTAGCTCGCTTTGACTTTTTTCGTCGGCCACCAAGCACAACAACACCTGCACTTCTGCATTTGACCACGGCTTTGATATTATTGTTGTTGTATAGCTTCAAAATACTAAAAGATACGCTCCTCGTGTTATCGCTAATGGCAAGCGGTAGAGAAAAAAATGGTGGATCGGATTGTTTGGAAAGATTCCACAGACTCCTCCCCCCGACCAATCAGTGACCGACAGTGTTTCTGACGTCACGGCGCGGCTCGCTCGGAACCCTTGAGAAGCCGGGCCAGAATTTAGCGAGGCGAGCCGGTTTCTGGAACAGTGGAAAGACCTCAAACGCGCTTCAACCCGGAAATATCCGACCCGCGCCGTGACTGTGGAAAAGGGGCATAAGATTCATAACTGGCTGTAACTACCATACCCACCACTGCACCCAGTATTCACTGGTTAACTAGTCACCATAAACTTCACGCAGAATCTCCCACTTAGGGCTGGGTACCTTTCTAAAAAAAATCGCTATTGGTACCAGTGTCGGTACCTTCACTTTGGTGTCGGTTCCTGAACGGTTCTTTTTTTCGGTACCAATTTTGTAATTACTATTAATTCTAACAAAAAGAAAATTATGTTACACATTAAATGACAAATGGACTGTACTTATATAGCACCTTTCTATCTTATTTCAAGATACTGCAAGCTCTTTACAACAATCTGTGCCTCATTTACCCATTCATACAGCTCTATACTAGAGCTATAGAAAGATAATTGAACAATCATTCTAAAGAGACTAATCAGAGCTTTATCACATTCATACACCGATGGGACACACATCAGAGGCAATGAGGGGTTCAGTGTCTTGCCCAGGGGCACTTCAGCATGTGACTGCTGGTGGATTCGAACCCCCAACTCTTGCATTGAAGGACGACTGCTCTAACCACTCAGCCACAGCCGCCCCTTATTATTATTATACATTACAGTACAAATCTTGTTTTTTAACTTTGGTATTTTTCTATTCCAAGCAGTTTTCTTACATAAAATAAACAATTTCCAGTTCAAAAGACCAGTTTCAAACCAGTGACACGTCAGTGTCTAATGTTCACTGCTACACACTGAGGACCTTTTCAGTGAACAGTTTTTCTTCAGAAAAATCAACATGTCTGTTTTCTCTGGACACAAACAAGCTGCTCCTGGCTGATGGTGTCTCCAGCAGTAGAACATGTTCACTCTGAGGCTTGTCAAATATATGTATGGAGCTCAGCCTGATCTTGTAAGAAAGAATAAGTTAGAACATGTTATTTTGTGTTATTCTGCTAAGTCATGGTTTGTAGGCCTCAATGCCTTGACAGATCAGGGCCATGTGTAAAACAGCATGAACACACACACACACATACAAGCCCACTTGAAGAAACACACACACGCAAGCTCACACAGTCACACACACAGGCTCCCTAAGACATGCACACGTGGAAGGGAAGAAAGCAGAGCAAAGAATGTTCTTTTCGATAAAAAGTACCAGTTTCAGATGAATGAGAAATATGTGGTTATAATAAAATCAATAAACAAGTAGATAATCAAGTGATATTATAAACTCTTTGATTTTAGAATGTAATCTTTATGATTTTACAATGTACTCTGTGTTTAAGCTTATTCATGATGAATGTTGAATGGAAAAAACCTGTAGCTTCGTGAATGTTCTGGAAAAAGATGTTATGAGTAAGAGTGTTACGCAAGGGGAAAAACCCTAAAATACAGTTCTGAGCCAATCAGCATAGGACAGCACAGAATGACTGTGCATTATTGAACAAAATACACCCAGATTTTAATATGCATAAGAATGACTGGCAAAATCTCATAAGAAGCCAGTGAAGTCAGACCAAAGTCCAGCCCAGAAGGGGTGGGTTAGGCCTGATGGGGTGACTGGCCGAGAGATGTCAGTCAAAATTTCAGGCTTTATAAACAGAGGGTTTCGGAGAAAGCTCTGCTGTTTGGGGACCCACTTCACAAAGCAAAGGAGCTCAGGACAAGATCCGAAGAACCTTTGGACGAATTGTGGATTAACAGGGCAATTTTGAAAGGTTATTGCTGGAGAAGAACTGGGGTGGAATCCGATGGAATAAGTTTCTTTTTTGGAACCATTTCTTCAAAACTCAACAGCCCGGATTAAACCTGAAACCCTTTTTCTTCAAATTGAACCAGAACAAGGACCACGAGTGGCCCATATCTGAACAAATGGGATTGGGAAACCTGCTCCTTACCAGATTCAGAAAACATGGTAAGGGGACGCTCCTCAAAATTGATCCTTACTAAAACCTTATCCCAAATTTTAGCAGTGGTGTATGAATTGACAAGCAGAAAAATTAATTATATTAAGAACCTGGTTGCTCAGAGTTGTAGAAGGGTCTTCTTTGTGGTGAGGAATATTCTATTGGGGCAGGTAGAGAGAGTAGGTAAACTGTGTGGGTACTTGTGTTCCCGAGGGAAACCGGGCGTGGCTGGCTGGACTGAAAGAAGTCCGACGCCGGGCAGAGAGACCAAGCGCCTGTTTCAAACCTATCCACCCACCTCACCCAGGGAAGGTCAACAACTAAAAAGGAATTAAGGAGTGAGAATCATTCATCATGTAATCTCTGTGTAATCCAGTGTAATCATTATTGTGCTATACCGCTGTTCCCCTGCAAAAATTATTGATTAAAAGCAAAGCAAAGTGTAAAATTCTGGATTCTTATTTCAACCACACCCTTTTGTTCTTGGAAGTGGAAAACTTGGTTCAATGAAACAACAGAAGTATGTGGGAGGTTTTAAACGGTTTTATTAGCTTTTGATTAGAAAACAACACCCAGGAGTCTTTATTTTTTCCTAGGCTCTGAAGATTGCCAGATCAATTAACAATTGCAATGCTAAATCAGGAGATGAGCTACTGTTAACTTGCGCTCCCTCGTCTGCCAAACGTCCCCACTCCGGCTGCTAGGTCGGGCGAGGCACGAGGTGAAAAGTTGGGTGTGGTGCAAGGAACGAAGGTAGTTAACAGTCTGGGTGAATCATCTCAACACAGCCTAAAACAAAAACTGTCCTTGGAAGAAGCTGCAGGTAAGACCTGAGCCATAGGATTAGTTTTGAGACCCGTTGGAGGAGAGGCTGTGGTGAGGGCGTGGCACATGCCCTGTGCCTACCTCTCTCGGAAAGCAAGACATGGTGACAGCGGTGGGATGTTTTTTTAGTGTAAAGACCCCCCAAAGAAGAGAAAACAGTCCCTAGAGTTGAGGGAGTGTGAGCGGCTGGACCAGGCCACCAGCCAAATACCCCTTAGTAATCCACTAGGCAGTGGGTGGGGTAGAAGGGCTTACGAAGGGGTACTGACCATAATCCATGTAGTAAGTTAAGCAGCAAGTCTGTTCCCATCTGAAGTACACAGAATAGAGTCTGGAGACTCTGAGGAACAGGCAACTCGAGACGACAAAAACAGAAAAATGGGCGAAGAAGCCAAAAATGTGGAGCTGGAGAGCCAGCCCGCGCTAAACAATCCGACAGAAGTGACATCCGAGTCAGAAAAAGAAATGCAAGGAGTAAGGATAGGAATCCTCCCATATGGAAAAGGTTACAAAACCTAGGACCACCTAAAGCAGCTCCAATTCAAAGAAAGTAATCTGGAGAAAGGTGAAGAAGTCTTGCAACAAAACCTGATTAAATGCATAGAAGAAAAGAGTATATATCATTGTAACAAGGCAGTAAATGGGCTTCAGATGATAGTGATGCAAGACCCAGCTAGAATAAAAACAAAAACAGAGATCAAAAAGTGTTTACAATGGTGGATACAGTTAGTCGAGACACCGGTGGGTGAGCTAATCACAATGATTATGAGCCCTTCCCTTGATTATGACCCTTTAATAAAAATGGTGGCTAGAGCATTAGGACTAGGGTGGCACCTAGTTAAACAAGACACAAAAGCAGCCCCTAAGTACCAAGAGTACAAAGAAGAGTTGATGAGACTGGCCATGTATGAACAGAAAAAGAACCAGGAGAAAAGAGTCGGATCAGAAAGGGCATCCCAAACGGGCTCTCCAGGAGTCTCAGATGATGGTGAATCTGAATTAGATGAGGAAAAAGAGAATGAACCTAAAAGTGATATGTTTGTAAACACCCAGATAGAAAAAGAAGATCCGAGTGCTGTCAGACCCGGACCAGGAGCATTTGCTCCGGCCTCCCATGTGAACCCCTCTTTTGTGAACCCCCCATATGGAGGTTTTTGCTTAAGTAATAGCCAATACAGGGAGACTAAGACTCATGACCCAGACTTAGACTCGGATGCTGAGCACCTAAGATCAGGAGCCAGAGTTGGAAAGAATAACAATGATTGGTCCTCTGATGATGAAGCAGAAAAAGAAAAAAATGATCAACAGCTGGATGCCATTGCCCAAGCTCTAGCAGAAAAATTAAATTAGTACTGAATGAGTGGAAAAGGGTTGAAAGTGGAGCCCTTAGAAAAAGCAAAGATGCAAGTAAAGTCAGAGCTAAATAATGATCAAAGAGACAAGAAGGAGAACCCAAGGGAGGGTCCCTCAGGAATGTCTAATGAGACCCCAAGAAAAAGACTATCCAAAGAAAAACATTGGGAAACAAAACTTGAACCAAAATCAGAGCGAAATGATGAAAAGGAGCCCAGAGCGAGGCTGAAAGAGAAAATTAAACCAATACCAATAAACATGCCCAAATTCCCTCTGGCTGAAACCCTTAAACCCTTACCCGAGGAAACACAAATCGTACCATTCCAGAATGGGGTCCGAGTAGGTAGGCTGAAAGGAAGCCCTTGGATGGTAGATGCCGACGAGCTGTTGGTATTCACAGATCACAAGTATAAAATTCATAACTCAGCATTTAGGAAAACTTTACAGAAAGTAGCAGGAAGCGAGGAATGTAGATGAACAGATGCTCAGATATATTCATCAATTAACGCGGATTCCTCATTTTTCTGAACTGAATAAAACGTGCATTGAATTTAATGAAATGCAAACGTGAGACGTCATTTATATTTGACCCATCAAAATGAATGCGGTCATTTATTTACAGAATCAAAGTTTAACATCAAACATTTACATTAATTTGGCAAATTATGAAAATAACAACATAAGCAATCAATCAGGAAAAATCATACGGCCATGATTTTTCCGTTGCTTCACCACAGACATTTATGAAAACTGTACAACTATGATCTTTTACCCACACGGATGTGGATGAGCACTTTACACAGACATTTCTAAATATCTGGAAGAATTTCTACTTGAGAGAGGAGTTTAAAGATGGGAAAGAAGTTTAAAGAAGAGTAAAAGATGGGGTTTGAGGGAGTGTGAACAGAACGGCACTCTCTGGGCTTTCTTCAGCTTCTCCTCACGGTACACTTAGGTGGTGAAATCGACTCTTTTACCTGGAGATGTCTCAGGCGAGATTCCGTTTAACGCACCCTTCAGCGTCTCCGCAGGATGCTCTTACTCGTCCGGAGTAATGGCGAGACTCTGTTTTCCCACAGCTCACCTCAGTGAAAAATGTTATAATCCCATGAAACTCGGAAGAGCTCTGTTGTCATGTCAGGATCTTCCCGGCTCCCAGAACTGGGCTTCTCCGCACAGAACCGACAGAACTGTGTATCCAACAGAACTTCACAGACTCTCCCAGAACTGAGTAGACCAGGAAGTACCGACAATTTAAAGAGCCCTTTTCCCGGTTCATACGGGAGTCTCCCATTGGCCAGAACCGACCAGACGGGGTGTGTTTTGTGACGTAAAAGGTTAGAATGCAGCAAGAATTGTTATGGAAAGATCAGAAATGTTCTCACAGACAGAGAGAGTTTTGTTTTGGCGAGTTTAAGAAACAGGTGCCAAACCCCCCTGTTGATGTCTGAGAGGATATAAACAGGACAGTTGTTCCAACGCATGTCTGCTTCACTCCTGACCCTGGAAACGTACACTTGCTCATTCAAAGGCAGAAGTCAGAAAATGCATAAAAATCTGTAACAGACCTCAACATGAATTCTAACTTTGCATGAGAATTAAAATCATTACACAGTTAATAAAATTGATTAGTTCACTGCAACAGCTAAAATGGTTTGAACTAATACACTTTGATTATCAACATTTGTAAAATAGTAATGATAATAAAAAGAGAGTGTTCTTTCACTTGTTTATCAAAAAAGAGAGTCTCAGGATGGGTGAACCTGTATCTCTGGATTCAAATCAATGAAATGACAGTTTCTGTCCCACAAGGTTCTTAAGGTCAAGGGTTTTGACCTTAGGCTTAGTCGTGACACCAGATTAAGTTCACTACAGTCCCCCCTTTGGAAATCATCACCTGTCCATGGGGATGAATTCCAACTATGAACTTACGCCTTCGATTGTCCTTGAAGCTTGATGTAATCCAGCAAAGAAACAAGAGTCAAAAGTAATCCAGCAAGGAAAACAAAAGTCAAGGTAATTCCACAATGTTCTCGGTAATTCCATTGTGTTGATTATAATTCCATATCGTCTCGATAATTCCATTGTAGCAATGCTTTAACCCCTTGAAAACAGAGTCTGTAATCCACTGGAAAAAGTCATATAATCCACAACGGTAAATCCACAACGATTGGAAGTGTTGATTAATCAGCATACAGAGGGGTACCCTTGGATTGAACTTGAAGATGCAGCCACTGGATGAAGAGTGGAGACCAACATCAGGATTGCAGGTCGCCTCCAGCGAAGGTCGTCTCCAGCGACGTCCAGCCTGTGCCGTTCTGGTTCAATGTGTCATGCAATTATGTGGTTTAAGGTGGGCTTATGAAGGAGATTTTACATAAGGCCTTAAACTATATGCACCTGGTGTGTAAGCTATTATGGTTGGGAACAGCTACAACTACCAGTTAAGGGGTGGAGCATGCTGAAAAGGGGTAACTACAGGGGTTTATACCTATAGAAAAGGGTTCCAAACTATTTTTCCATTTCTAACTTGGCTTAAGTTAGCTTTACATGGCAAAATATAGTTTGGATCAAATGTCTGTTGTCTTTTAGACGAACGACTTGAGATTGGGTGTTTGGTTTCCCCATAAATGTTTTGGAAGTCTATGGCGAGACTTATAAAAAAAAAAATTAGCTATCCCCCCGAATAGAATTGTTCGAGTAGGTTCGCTTAAGCGATGTGAGATCAATGTAGATTATGGTACTTAAGGTAACAATAATATACATTGACTCCGCAAAGATTGCAATTTAGCGAATGAACTTCATGTTGGCATGGTTAAAGTCCTCTTAGTCTCTAACTTAACTTACACACAAGATTCATTCTTACCTCAGAAACAACCAAAATCAATTCAACAACGTTCCAACACCGACAAGAGTAGTGACTAAGCATCTAGAAACATCGTTTCACTGCTTCACCTCACCCTGGTTGTCAGTTTCAGTCACGCTGTCCCGTGTGAGTGGCTTCTTTGCAGACCCGCTTACGCGAGGCATAATCATATCGAGGTGCGCTGCATGGCGATCCACGTCAACTCGGAGTGACGTTTGGCCCTGGAACAGGGATGCGAGTATCCCACACAATACGAGGGTTATCGTCATTAGCAGGGCTATGATTAACGTGTCCGCGCTTGACCACGCATAGTTAATTGGTTGGATCGGGTTCTTAATTGTGGACCTGAGAGACTTGAGAACTCGGTTTATTGGTTTCACGTCGACGACTTGGGTGCCTTCAAAACGGATCCTTCCCAGAGTCTCTGAATCTATGTCTATAGACATATTCCCCAGGTACTCTGAGTCATCCAGAGTCGCGTCCCATCGTTCCGGATCGAGGTGATAGAGCGTCAAATCACCAATGTGTATGGTTGTTCCCTGGGGAACACTGATCCACATTGTTTTGTCCGGTAACGTCAAAGGTCTATTTGCCCCGGGTTGATCGTAGGCTATGATCGCCTTTCTTTGAGGAGCGTTCACTAGCCAACGAGAGCCAATTATTTCCGCTTTTGCAGCTTTAGCCAGGTGTCGAGGCGTTACGGTCGTTGAGCACTTAGAATTCTCCGGAATAGGTGTCAACCCGCATAAGCCCGCGGTTTGATTCCACACAAACGGCTTACTTGCGCACAGATAATGTATCTCCCGAGTGAGAACACACATCTGAAGGTTTGGAGCTAGATAAACTGAGGGGTTATCGTCGTGGTACGCAACCATCTTCGGTGTGTCAATTTGAACATGGTTTTCACCGTGCCAATTGCCAACATTAACAACGTCCCTGAGTCTATATATGCCATTTGAGGGAATTATCGGTAGGTTGATAATGAACGCCATTTCAAACGTTTTGTGATTGACGTAGATTGGAATTGCGCTACCGAGAGTGTAAGCCAGGTGAGCCTGTATTTGCGTGACTCTTTCGCGCGTAGCGGAGCTGAGGATGTCGTTCACCATCTGTAGAGAGACTAGATACGGTGGGATCCTACCGGTGGCTAGTGTATCTACCGACGAACTGACATCTCTAAGCATGTCAGCAAAAATCCTATCCATTAGGTGGGCGACAGCGTAATCCGCTTCAACCTTACGAGTTAAGTCATTTACCGCTTGTACGAGGGCTTTGTTTTCTTGGGTGGCACCCAAGAGGGTGAAGATTACCAGGAGTGGTACCATCATTGTCCTAT
Organism: Nematolebias whitei; assembly: GCF_014905685.2. Lineage (NCBI taxonomy): Eukaryota > Metazoa > Chordata > Actinopteri > Cyprinodontiformes > Rivulidae > Nematolebias > Nematolebias whitei. The sequence continues at coordinate 53,321,098 of NC_056501.1, read as the reverse complement.
GGAAACACAAAGAGATAGGTCTTAGCTTCGTAATGGTCAAGGGTAGGTCCTGTGAATTTAAACTATGGTTAAGTTTATTATCCATTAGTTATCTTCTGCTTGGATGACCCTTATTCCCACGAGGTCAGATTTTGTGTGATCTTTGTCTCCTGAGGAGTTATTGCACGCCTTGTGTGGTTTAACCTGGTTTCGATGTACCCATTTAACAGTTGGCTCTTTTTGGCCTTTACTGATTTTTATCTGATAGACAACTGGAGACACTTTGTCGATTATCAGATGGGGTCCAGTCCATCTAGGCATCAGCTTACGGGCGAGAGTTCCGGTCCCGGACTCTCTTCTCCCAGTTTTGGGGGCAAACGTGTAGTACCAGACCCTGTCTCCCACTTGGAGTTCCTCGTGAGAGGCCTTTTGGTCGTAGTACGCTTTGCGTCCTTCAGCTGATTTTTCCAGGTTTTTCTGTGCGAAAGCAAAAGTGTTGTTAAGGTGTCTTTCCAAGTCTTTCATGTATTGTTGTGTAGTGTAGGCTGTTGCCATGGCAGCATCGCCTGATTGGTACAACAGGTGTAGAGGGAGAGTCATTTGTCGACCCGTCATCATCTCGAAAGGAGAGATGCCAGTCGACGTGTGTGGAGTGGCCCTTATGGCCATGAGGACCAGAGGGAGTTTCACGTCCCAGTCCTTGTGGTTTGCGGCTACGTATTTTTTCAAAATACTCACCACAGTCCTGTTTGCTCTCTCAACCTGGCCTGAAGCCTGTGGGTGGTAGCCAATATGGAAGTTGGCTTTGACGCCTAGCGTCTTCCACAGTTCCTTCATTACTTCACCTGTGAAGTGTGTACCTTGGTCTGAGTTCACCCTGAGGGGAAGTCCAAACCTTGAAAATACATGATTCATTAATAACATAGCAGTGGTTTGTGCTGTGTCATTAAGGGCTGGTAGACATTCTACCCATTTGGTAAACGCGCAGGTTACCGTGAGAAAATATTTATTTCCTCTAGAGGTCTTAGTGAGTGGTCCGACCCAGTCAATCTGGAGGTCCGACCATGGAAATGCAATGCCTCTACTATGCAGTGGTGCTCTGTGAAGTGGTCTGGATGGTTGAAACTGGCCACAGATCAGGCACCCTTTTATGTAGTCTTTGACATCCTTTTTCATTCCAGGCCAATAAGCAATCTG
>NC_056501.1:53295718-53319822 GCF_014905685.2 Nematolebias whitei | reverse complement strand
GTCGACGTGTGTGGAGTGGCCCTTATGGCCATGAGGACCAGAGGGAGTTTCACGTCCCAGTCCTTGTGGTTTGCGGCTACGTATTTTTTCAGAATACTCACCACAGTCCTGTTTGCTCTCTCAACCTGGCCTGAAGCCTGTGGGTGGTAGCCAATATGGAAGTTGGCTTTGACGCCTAGCGTCTTCCACAGTTCCTTCATTACTTCACCTGTGAAGTGTGTACCTTGGTCTGAGTTCACCCTAAGGGGAAGTCCAAACCTTGAAAATACATGATTCATTAATAACATAGCAGTGGTTTGTGCTGTGTCATTAAGGGCTGGTAGACATTCTACCCATTTGGTAAACGCGCAGGTTACCGTGAGAAAATATTTATTTCCTCTAGAGGTCTTAGTGAGTGGTCCGACCCAGTCAATCTGGAGGTCCGACCATGGAAATGCAATGCCTCTACTATGCAGTGGTGCTCTGTGAAGTGGTCTGGATGGTTGAAACTGGCCACAGATCAGGCACCCTTTTATGTAGTCTTTGACATCCTTTTTCATTCCAGGCCAATAAGCAATCTGTTTTAATGCTTTCAGCGTGGCATTGTCACCCTGATTTATCTGTCCACAGAGACAGAACAGCATCGTTTGTGAGGGACCCTTGGATCTCTACACCCTTAACTACCAGTGGTAGGTAGTGTTTGGTGGACTCTGACTGCTGCAGCTCACAGAGGAGACTGTCTTGTTGGGTCAGAGTTTGGACCACTGAGCGGGTCTCTTTGGTTTCACATGATGTCAGAGGAGTACTCACCGGGCTCGTGTCCTCGGCTGAGGAGTCCTGTGCGCCTTCCGCGGTACCTGCTGTTGGGCAGTCTGTGTCACACTCCGGAGGCGTATCGATTGGCAGTGGCTTGCTCACTGTTGTCCACATCGTTTGATCACCATAATCTATAATCGCGTCAAAGCGATTTATAAAATCCTGGCCAACCAAAAATGGGAATGAGTCAACACGAGACACGTGTACTGGGTGGTACAGCGTCATATTTCCAATCTGCATGTGAACCATTGCTATAGCTGTCAGGGTTGTTTTCTTCTCTGAGAGACCCTGCATTTCTATAGCACATTCAGAGAGAGGTATCATCCTGTTAACACTGGCAGCGGCCGTCCTCAGCTCCTCGAACAGTGTAGCTGACATAATTGTTATGTCTGCCCCACCGTCCAAGAGTGCTTCGTGTGTGAGGACACCTTCGAGTGTTACTGACAGGTACGCCTTTTTGGCGACCCCCTTTCTGATAAAGTTACACAGAAACCTTTTGGTTTTTTTCTGACGCTTCTTCACGCGGTCAGCCTTATCTGTGTAATCTTGGTTTGTCTGAACCGTCAGCACAGCAGAGGCTGTTTCTGAGCGTTCAGCTTGCGATGACTCGTCATCGTTTGTGTGTGTGTTTACCCCCCCTTCTTCTGATGAGGGGTTGTTCGAGGCAACAACAGCAACGTCTTGGTGTGGTCCACCGACATCTATAATGTTGTCATTCGCGCCCTCAGATGTAATAGGGATTACATTACTGCAAAGTGCTCCTGGTTGGGTTCCCGTGTCAGTGTGTTTCAAAGTTTCTAACAACCTGCGTATTTTCTCTTCCGAGCTCAGAGGTGTAGGGCCTTGTTCCTGGAACTTTTGTGATTTTTTCGCCTCGGTTCGTTTCGGCCGAGGTGGGGGACGGTCAGGTACGTCTTTCGGGGGTTCCTTTACGTACTGCCCCTGATGATATGGCTTTCCATATCTTTGCGTCCTGCGCTCACCCCTTTTACGATAATCACTGTCATCCTCTGAAAGAGGAGCTTTTTTGTCCCAGCGTGCACCTTCAGGACGCGGTTTGTTAGTTTGAACAGACTGTTTTCTCTCTTTCTTAGGAGGAGGCGGCGAAGCACGTCGTCCTTCCAGTTCAAGAGGGAGGGGTTTAACCTTTACACTAGGAAACACTTCAATGGGCGTCTTAGCACGAGAACATGCTTCAAACACATTCACAGCACACTGTTTAATCTCACTGATGGATTTTTCTCTGAAATTTGCCATCATTTGTACTGATTGTCTAAAATCAGAGTGGAGGTTTTTGCTGAAAACAAACTTAAAACCATCATCTTCTTCCATTCCGGTCTCATTTCTGTTACCAAAATAAGCTTGGAAGATTCTTTTGTAATAGACCTTTGGATGTTCAGTTTTACCCTGCGTGACCTTGTCTGCAGCTGGGAAACCAGCAGGTCCCGTGCAGGAGTCGTACTCTCTGATCAAAACTTCACACAGAAGTTTGTAATCCCTCTTCGTTGCATCTGGTAGACGCTCGATGAAGGTGAACACCTCTCTGTCCGAAGTGAGCCGTATCAGGCTGATCTTATCTTCTACCGTAGCATTAGGATAAGATCTCAACCTGAACTCCAGATCTTTGAGATACGCTTTTGTTCCAGATGAGCCCATCGGTCCTGGTACAAAGCGTTGTACATATTTTGGGATTTTCTGCAAATCATCCATTGAAGGAGACTGCATTAACGGTCTCACATGCGTGGTTGGTGGTGCAGATTGGTCAAGGACTGCCCCTACTACCCGAGATGGTGGTGGGGGTGACGGCATGGTGTATACCGATTCAGTGAGTTGATATCGGTGCAGGTCCATCCCCACCGCCCGAGATGGGGATGGGGGTGACCGCATGGTGTTAGTAGGAAGAGGTGCAAGTGGGTGCAGACCCGTCCTTATCCCCCGAGGCGGGGGTGTTAGAACGGGGCTAAGGGGAGGAGGTGTAACAGCATCTGTCTGGGGTGGTTGTGGCTGTTCGTCTCTGAGTCTCAGACCAGCCCGCCCCATATCAGAAATCTGGTTTGTAGCTGTAGCTAGCTTCTCCTCACAAGCTGTCAGGCGCTCCTGTGATGTCTGACATTTCCTTTGTAAATTCAGCCATTGTTGGAGTATCATCGCCTTGTCTGCCTTGCAATCCTCCAGCTCCTTTAATGCGACCTGCCACTGTTCTTGTAGCACATCGTTATCTGAACACACGGCTCGGTACGCTTGTTCTTTATCCCTAAATCTCTCCTCATATGATCGAGCCTGTTCTGCCAGCTCTGTCTTTGCGAGGTCCCTATCAGTCTGAATTTGTTGTTTCTGCAAATCAGATTGATTCATCAATACGTCACACCTGTCCTTTTCAGATTGATATCCGTTGAACAGCGTGACATTTTGTTCAACCAGATGGTCCACTTCCGCTTTCAGAAGCAGGGAAATTTTTGCCAAGCGTTCACGGCTCGATTTTGTGTCCTCCGACACTTTGGCTGCTTTCGCCAACCTCTGCAGTTCCTCATTTCTTTGATCATCATCAAGGTTTTCTAATTGTTCTAATTGTGTACCAATAATTGAATTTGTTAAAATATATAAAGCCGACTGGACGGCATCACTGGATTGAAAGGGGTCAGTGTTTACCTCTTCGTTTTCCATTATCTGCTATTTAGAAATTAAATAGGAGATGTAAATGTTTAGGTGGCAAAATAAAATCAGAAGAGTTTCTCTCTACTGATGTATTTACTCTTATTTAGTGATTTATCAATTAAACGTGAGTTATTTTTTAAGCAAGTGAGTAAACTTTTTCCATTTTTGTGAATATCTGTAACTGTTTCTATTTTTTAAAAGTTTGCTTTAATTTTTATTTTGTACCTTTCTTAAGGAATTATCAGTGAATAAAATGTGTTCGGTAAATGCTCTTTGCATAAATACCTTTATAACTTTTAAAATGCAAGATAACAGTGATTATTCAATTTTGAGGAACGTTTATTAACTCAAAAATGCCTTACAGAAAAATAAAAACGTTTAATTTCACTCTTTAAACCTAAAAGCGAAGTGAAAACCTGTGATCTTCACGTTTCTCCAGGAGGTGTCAGTACAACCTTATTAATTTTAACTCAGACACCGTTAGTGTTGTCCAGTAGGGGTCACTATGACTTCCTGTGGCGTCCGGTCGTTAGCTGTTAGCTAAAAATTAGCATTGGCTAGACCCGGATAAAACCAACATTTCTGAACGGATTTTTTACACAAACGTGGCAAAATTTCAGCAATTAGACTTCGAAGAACCTAAACAGCGTTTCAGAACACAGCTTTAAAGCGCTTTTCAGCTTTAAAAAGCAGATTTTATTCCCTATGAAAACGAGTTTCCATTTCCGTGTCACGTGACTGAAATCACCAATGACAAAGCAGCGCGGGGTTGAGAGGAAACGACGTAGCCACGTCAGTCAACCTTCTCAGCAAATCAGAGCGCTCCACAGCAGCAAATCAACCAACCACGAAGCGTTAGCAGCCACCAGCATGTTAGACTTAGCCTGAAACCTTTTCGTCAACTTTTCGTCTTTTAAACTGTCAAAATGCACTTTTTCTGTTAAAAATGTAACGAATCAACTCTGAGCTGTACGGAGTCTTCTACTCCGGTCTCAAAAACGTCTTTCTAGCTATTTAAAAACCTCGTCCGAACCTTTTCAGAACCGAGCCGTCCAGAACCGCATCTGGACCGTCTTTAAACAGAATAGAGCGTTTTCACCCAGCTCAAAACCATTTTAGTTATGATAACAGGCGTACAAATTCAGCCTTCACAAGACATATGACATTATTTCAGCTTTCATAACATCGCCAGCGTAATACAGCGTAAACATGCAGAGCCAAGCACCAAGCGCGCAGCTCCAGCACGCTGCGTAAACATGTAACGTTTTGCTTCAGCGACGCAGCTTGAGCTGCGTTTCAGCACAGCAGAAAAACTGTTATTTTTCATGCCAACACGTAAAATTCAATTTTTACACGAATATACAGTCATTTATGAGCACGTAACGGGCCACCAGAATATAGATGAACAGATGCTCAGATATATTCATCAATTAACGCGGATTCCTCATTTTTCTGAACTGAATAAAACGTGCATTGAATTTAATGAAATGCAAACGTGAGACGTCATTTATATTTGACCCATCAAAATGAATGCGGTCATTTATTTACAGAATCAAAGTTTAACATCAAACATTTACATTAATTTGGCAAATTATGAAAATAACAACATAAGCAATCAATCAGGAAAAATCATACGGCCATGATTTTTCCGTTGCTTCACCACAGACATTTATGAAAACTGTACAACTATGATCTTTTACCCACACGGATGTGGATGAGCACTTTACACAGACATTTCTAAATATCTGGAAGAATTTCTACTTGAGAGAGGAGTTTAAAGATGGGAAAGAAGTTTAAAGAAGAGTAAAAGATGGGGTTTGAGGGAGTGTGAACAGAACGGCACTCTCTGGGCTTTCTTCAGCTTCTCCTCACGGTACACTTAGGTGGTGAAATCGACTCTTTTACCTGGAGATGTCTCAGGCGAGATTCCGTTTAACGCACCCTTCAGCGTCTCCGCAGGATGCTCTTACTCGTCCGGAGTAATGGCGAGACTCTGTTTTCCCACAGCTCACCTCAGTGAAAAATGTTATAATCCCATGAAACTCGGAAGAGCTCTGTTGTCATGTCAGGATCTTCCCGGCTCCCAGAACTGGGCTTCTCCGCACAGAACCGACAGAACTGTGTATCCAACAGAACTTCACAGACTCTCCCAGAACTGAGTAGACCAGGAAGTACCGACAATTTAAAGAGCCCTTTTCCCGGTTCATACGGGAGTCTCCCATTGGCCAGAACCGACCAGACGGGGTGTGTTTTGTGACGTAAAAGGTTAGAATGCAGCAAGAATTGTTATGGAAAGATCAGAAATGTTCTCACAGACAGAGAGAGTTTTGTTTTGGCGAGTTTAAGAAACAGGTGCCAAAACCCCCTGTTGATGTCTGAGAGGATATAAACAGGACAGTTGTTCCAACGCATGTCTGCTTCACTCCTGACCCTGGAAACGTACACTTGCTCATTCAAAGGCAGAAGTCAGAAAATGCATAAAAATCTGTAACAGACCTCAACATGAATTCTAACTTTGCATGAGAATTAAAATCATTACACAGTTAATAAAATTGATTAGTTCACTGCAACAGCTAAAATGGTTTGAACTAATACACTTTGATTATCAACATTTGTAAAATAGTAATGATAATAAAAAGAGAGTGTTCTTTCACTTGATTATCAAGAAAGAGAGTCTCAGGATGGGTGAACCTGTATCTCTGGATTCAAATCAATGAAATGACAGTTTCTGTCCCACAAGGTTCTTAAGGTCAAGGGTTTTGACCTTAGGCTTAGTCATGACACCAGATTAAGTTCACTACATACCAACAAGAAATAACTCTTCTAAAACAGTATATGGAAGGCTTGAAGCCAAAAGTGAGCCTAACTAGCGGTGCTGACCTTCCACATTATGCCATAATACATGTCCCGATTATAAGCTATGAGGAGGCAACCAGCGATGAAGGATATATGAGAGAGATGTTAGGAGCCATCGAAAGAGGAGTATCCAGAGCCATAACTCAGGGTTTTAGGCGGCTGGTGATGAGTGTCGATGGGCTGCGGTCCCATCGCCTGCAGTGGGAGATAGCTGAGCGTGTGGCAATTCGCTCAGCTATGTGGTTGGCAAAAGAGATGCCTGCGGCAGCGGCACTGAAAGAATTGATTATTGTGACTCCAACTCAGTTGGATGAGGATCGGAAATCAAGGGTCGTAGCCTCAATGACAAAACTAGAAGAAAAAACAACTGAAGAACCCCTAAAGTTAGGGAAAGGGGACGCAGAGAAAATATCAACATCACAAGGGGCCAAGAAAAGTGAGGACCCTTTAAGGATTAATCCTCAGGGGTCGAAAACGTCTCTGACCTCACCCTCAGAAAAAGACCTTAAAAGTTCAGCCACGAGACGATGCAGAAGTGGCGCAGATTCACAAGAGGGACAGTCAAGGTGTAAAACACTAGCAAAAATACAACCATTAAATGGAGAGAGTGAGGAAAGTGACGAAGAGAGCTCGCAGGGGGAACCAGACGCTGATCTGAGTCAGGAGGACACAGATGATGAAGGCAGTGCCAGCCTAGGATCAATAGCAGGCCAATATGATGGTCCAATCAAGCCATTAAGAATAGGGCAAAGGAAAGGACAGAAGAAGGGGATAGAAATACTGGATGTACACAGGGTGTCGGAAAGGTTAGCCAGAGACTTGAGTTGGGGTCCGGTGCAGGCGAGCGATGGGCGCCGAACCTACATCCCTGAAGCTGGCCAAAATCATTATGACATTCCACCAGTATGGGCAGACAGGTCAGAGGAGATAGTGGAACTGACTGTAAAAGCTACGTTGGGAGAGTGGGCCAACATTTTAATGATGCCTTCGTACCCCACCTTAGCACCCCACAAACCCCTAACCAGTAAGTTTAGAACAGCTTACTTGGGAATAGTGCATGATGTGAAGCTGAGAAGAATGAAAAAGACTGCCTACAAATATGCCCAAGAGACAGAAAAGAAATTGCGAGATGAAACATCAGCCGATGAAGAAGACAACACATGCACGGCCGAGGCAAATCCATCATATCATGTGCCTCAATCAACCCCTGAACCGAGACAGGCGGAACAAAGCCGAGCCTCCGGCTCAGACACCGACAGTTATCGTGAATACAAAAAGGTGAAAACCTTAGTGAGAGAAAAAAGACCCCAAGAGACCACTGATGAATACATCAAATATGTGTGGCCCATGGTCGTTAGCTCCACTGAGTGTGAAGCAGCAAAAAAGCTGTGGCTGGGTAATGTCACTACCAACCCAGTGAGTAAAGGGGAGTCGGCTCAAAGCCAATATGAGAAATTAGTCCTAGAGGACAAGGACGATGAGGACTCTCAAATTCAATGGGCAAGAGCGCGTATGGATCAAGGGCAACGCCTCACACCAGTCTGGTATCAACTCAAACAAGTAATTCCCCCTAACAGATACGTTAAAGCCCTGAGAAGCGTAACAAAAGGGAGAAGGGGAGAAATCACATTTGCTAAAATTCCCCAACATGAAACCACCATCGCCCAAATAGATCAGGCGGTGAAGTCGTACGACCTAGAACAGCAGTTCTGGGATGAGCGAAACAAAAGTGAGGCAAAACAGAGCCCAAAACAACCAAAGGTAGCTGAAAGGGGCCCCCAGAAACCACAGTACAGGGAGCGGCCCCCGAGGCCACAAGAGCCACCGTACAGAAATCAGCAACCAAGAAAATTTCAAGCTCCAGCTGCAAACCAAACACCCCAGAAGTGGGGTAAATATATACCACCAGAAGAATATGCAAAGCTCACCCCAGAAGAAAAGAAGGCCCTCCAAGAGTCCCGTATGAAGGGGAATGGAGGGCCAGCTAAATGATGGCCGAAAGGTCACGGGTCACCCTAGAGAATGCCTATTGGGATGGGGATGAAATCTACACTGAACTAGGTGGAGAACCTTAGCTGATTGACACTGGTACAGAGGTGTCGATGACCCGCAGAGACCTAAAAACAATAGGACACCTCACGGTCCAATTGGCTAACGGAACCGTAGAAAAAATGCCTTTTGGCTTATGGAAAGGAATTGTATGGGTAAAAGGACCTTATAACCTCATGATAGTAACAGATTTGAAAGAACTAGCAAAGCCAAAAATAGACCGAAGGGCCCTCAATAGATTGCTGAATATGTTCAAATCCAGATTAGTAAAAATAGGGCCAACACATGGAAAAAAGGAAATCGAAGAGTGGTATAAACCTGTAAATATCCCCGAAGTAACAGATCAAAAATTAAATGAGAGCAACTTCTCCTCGGCCGGGAAAAAGAAGTTAAAACAAATCATCAAGTCAGCCTCAGTGGCCAAAATTAAAAATGACTGCGGGGATTTGGGTCCAAGATTTGTGCACATAATCGAAGGAGGAGTACATCCACCTGTGCGACAATATCCCCTCAATCCAGGGGCAGTGGAAGAAATGAACAAGATCGTAAGAGAATTAAGTGCTTTAGGAATCATTAGAGAAGAAGCAAATCCTATTACTAACAGCCCCATCCAAGCAGTAAAGAAACCTGAGTCTGCTGGAGGAGGATGGCGACCGGTAATCAATTTCAAAGCACTTAACAGACGAACAGTGGCCAACCGAGCTAGCATAATTAACCCTCAAGGTACTTTAAAAACTATGCAAGTGAAAAAGTACAAATCCTGCATCGACTTGGCAAATGGGTTCTTCTCACTCAGACTGGCTAAGCAATCACAAGGGAAAACAGCTTTCACCCATCACGGGAGAAGCTACGTTTGGCAGCGTTTGCCACAGGGATACAAAAATTCTCCAAATGTGTTTCAATCAGCCGTAATGGATGTGCTTAAAGACTTAGGTGCCACAGTTTACATCGATGATGTGTTTATCGCAGATGACACAAAAGAAGAACATCTAGAAAGATTAGCAAAGGTGGTGCAGCGAGTCACAGAAGCAGGGCTGAAATTGAATCTGAAGAAATGTCAGTTTGGACAGTTTAGAGTGAACTATCTAGGGTTTCAAGTGACAGCCGATCTGGGACTCTCAGAAGGCTACAGAGAGAAACTCGAACAGATTCAGCCCCCCCGAGTCCGAAAACGAACTGCAAAAAATCTTAGGTTTATGCAACTATGTGAGGGATCATGTCCCAAACTATCAGAAATATGCCAAACCCTTGTATGCTTGCCTGAAGAAAAGGGAAGTAGAAAACGAACAGAAAGGTAAAAAAGCTTGGATTTGGACCGCCAAAAATCAAAATGACTTGGAAGAACTGAGAACAAAAATAAAGGAAGCGGTACGCTTAGAACCAAGAAGCCTTATGACAAAACTCGTAGCTAATGTTAGCTGTGAGGGGGACGATGTGATGATAACAGTATGACAATGGAGGTTTAGTTACTCTCTGGAGTCACACGTTAACCTCGGTTGAGAAAAAATTTCCTCAGGAAGAAAAAGAATTAGCAGTACTTGCTAGATACTGGGGAACGCTGAAAGATCTGGCTCAAGGACAGCCTATTAAAGTCATAACACAAAGCCAAGTGCACAAATATATCAGAAAAAGAACAATTGAAAGTACCAAAGCTACCAACACAAGATGGGGTAGATGGGAAGACATTTTGTTAGACCCGGATCTAGAGATAGGACTGGCACAGCCGGCGAGCAAAAGAATGACAAAAGAGACACCTGAACAACAACAAATGCATGACTTGACTCTCTACACGGACGGATCCAAGAAGGGATCTGATCAGAAGGCACATTGGGGATTTATCCTCAAGTATCAGGGGAACGAGTGCTGCCGTAGGAGGGGGAGAGTGCCAGGAAGTGCGCAAACAGGAGAAGTTACGGCAGTACTTGAAGGACTGTTAGAAGTGACAAATAAAAAAGTGAAAAGAGCAAAAGTAGTGACTGACAGTCATTACTGTGCACAAGCTTTAAATGAGGACTTATCCATATGGGAAGAAAATGGATTTGAAAGTGCAAAGGGAAAAATGGTGGCTCACCAAGACTTGTGGAAGAAAATAGCTGAACTCAGGCTAAATCTGTAGCTAGAGGTAGAGCACTAAAAGTCCCACACTAAAGAGGAAAAATACTGGCAGGGTAACGAAGAAGTCAATCGTTATGTCCAGCAGAGAAAAGTAGTTTTTGTCGGGATCGAGAAGTGGGACAGAACCTCTGAAGGTCGGAGGGTCCCAGAAGAGTACGTGGTAGAGGTTGTACGGGGCGTGCATGAAGACCTAGGTCATGCGGGCATACAACCTACACGTAAGGAGTTGGAGAGTCAGGAACTCTGGGTCCCTTTAAAACAAGTCCGCAAGGTGCTACAGGACTGCGAAGTATGTGGTCAATACAACACAGGACTGTCAGGGCACCGAGTGGGTGGGCAAACTATCAAAAGCACCTTAACCTGGGGCTCAGTGTGCACGGATGTAGCTGGGCCTATGGGAGTCACGGGCAAGAAGGGAGAGAAATACCTTCTAGTGCTAGCAGACTCAATGTCAGGGTATGTGGTAGTAAAGCCAGCAAGAAAAGCTAATGGCAACAGTGTCATTAGCATGTTGGAGCAAGTCTGTGGGTCATTAGGCATTCCAAAGGAACTGAGAACCGATAATGTAACGCATTTTCGCAATGCACAAGTGGATCACTGGTGTCAGACTTTTGGGGTAATGCGTGTGTATTCACCTCCCTACAAACCCCAGGCCAACGGGGTGGCCGAAAGAGCCATAGGTTTAGTCAAAAATTGGATAGCTAAGAATGCTAATACCAAAGAATGGAGCACTAAAGCTTTGGAAATAGGACAGGCCTTGAATGACAGGCATCGAGATGGTAGACCCTCCCCTTCAGAGGAGCTTAACCAACGACAGTTTACCACGTAAGAAACTGGGCGGGGCCCCGATGATAAGGAGAAACAACCAGACCCTGAAACCTCATTCAAGGTGGGACAGAAGGTGTGGGTCAGAGCACAGGATCACCTGTCAGGAGTGGCAGTAAGGCCCAAATACAACACCACAGACAGAATAAAGAGACTGTTAGACAAAAACACAGTCGAATTAGAAAAGAAAGGGATCCAAGGAATAGAGCAACTGAAGCCAATTCCTAGCTAAGTTAAAACCAGAAACTGGAGTATGGCCAAATAACCAAGTACTACACTCCCCTTTATTAGAATGGCCACTATATGTGGGGGAGTCATCCTAAGAAGAACAACTTTAGAGCTTTGGGCAGGTAGGGCTCTGAAAACATTAGAATATGCTAAAAAAGGATACCTGTCGACAGAAGATGAAGCCCTCAGATGGAACAATGTGGAAAACAACTGCATGATCTGCTTGGACCCAAGCGGTCTACCCCTTCTCTGGGAAGGACCAGGGAAAAAGAAACCCCTCAAACCTAAAGCAAGTAAGCAACATGTCCGAGATTTCCAAGTAAAACCAGTAAAAGTAATGGATGCATTTATTTGTGGGAAGTGCTGAGTTTCTGTCTTGCCTCGGATGATTATAATAACACAATGGGATCTGAATGACAGAGGCCCAAGAGACTGCACTTGTGAGTGGAATGGAACCGTAGTGAAATACTGTGGGAGCTGCCAAGAAGAAATGCAAAATGGTCAGCTGTTGCACTCAAAAAAGGCAATGGGTTGGCAAGTAAGAAGATACTATGACCCCCTCAAGTCCTTTAAAAACCAGTTAGATGAAAGACAATCCGAGGCCCCAAAAGAAACCACATGGATGCAGCATTATGACCAGGGGCCGAACGCTACACCCTCGGCCCCACCATTATATCCAGGGATAGTTAAACCCAATGAGGGGGAAGAGGCTAAAAAGAAAGGGAAAAGTTGGAACCCTCAGGACTTGCTCGAACAATCAGTACAGCAAACCTGGTCCTATAATCCCTCAATGAGAAGAGCAAGAAACGCACCTCTCAGCACTAATCAGTTTCCACTAGTCTTCAGGGTGTTTAGGGACCTGCCGGGGGCAGACGAAGGTGAAAGAAACCAGCTACCTGATGAAGTGAACGAGGAAGCTCAAAAAGGCGGCTGGAAGGGGCCCTAGGAGCTAACTACGTGGGCTCAACTGGTAGTGGAGGTAATCTTAAACCAAGAACTCCCCTTGGTCGACCTGCCAGAGGTTCCCCGAGAGGCAGGGACCAGGCACACAAATTTGTATTACCACACCACAAGCCTGGATGCATGGGCTATACACGGGGCTAGACCCAAGCAAAAAACAGCTGAGTATTTAGTGACCCCGGAAGCCTGGGAGAGAAAAGGAGTGCTGCAGATACCCGGAACGGCTGCACAATGGGTAGACACTCCCATAAGGCCAGACTCCACCCAGAGGGTTAGAGTTTCCGTGCAGATGATCATTGCACCATATAGGGGAGTGTACTCCGTTGGGGCAACAATCCAGCCGATCAAAGACAGTAAGAACGACGCTGAAAAGCCTTAACTAAGGAAAACGGACAAAAGACGAAGCGTGCTGAAAGCCTGGGCCAGCAAGACGTTCCCGAGGAGATGGAAACTCACGGACAAGAAAATGAACGAGTAAAAGGCAACCCAAGGGGCGCTAGACTCATCAATGGATCTCATCGCAGAAGAAGGTTAGAAAGACAAATGCTAATAGGTATTATAAGATGCCCTAGCCCCATTTGGGGAGGAAGAGATAACATAAAATTCCCTGAAATCATCGAAGAAATTTGGACATGGGACGAGACCACGTTAAGGACTTCACCGGACATCTGGCCTAGTGAGCTGGACCTCCCTCCGAGAAAGAAGGAACAGCCCCGTGAGTATGTATGGAACACGTTGTTTCAAAGATCCAGAACTGGGCCTTATGAACCAGCCTTGATTGTTAAAAAACAACAGGTAAAATTAGATCGACCCAGAAAAGACTTCTCAATTTATACAAATAAAACAAAGAATTACTACAGCTCGAGTGTAAGAACCTTCTGCACACCAGACCTCTCCAAGACGGCTCCAAAGATCATTGCATTCATGTTAATAAGCAATCAGTGGGGGTTACCCTACAACCCCAGCCCAATGTGGACACCATGGATCTTTAATGTCGTTTATCTACAAGTGTTGGGATGGCAGGTCAAGATCAAGTGGGGCCCCAACTACGGAGAGCCTCACCAGACGGAATATTGTGAAATCTCGGTGGGAGACCTGATAATTTGGGCAACGAGCCCATCCCTGAGAATGAGGGTCTATCAAAGGGAATGTGACAAGAATCGAGTGGTAGTCGAAAATACTAAGCTACTCCTGCGAATGCTGTACAGCCAAGTTCTGACACCTGTCGACTACTGGAACCAATACCCCGTGAGAGCGGCATACAAGGCAGTGGTGTCCTACAGGGGGCACCCACTGGTCAGCACGGTAACCTCACACATGGAGTTGGGCCCGCCGTACAGACAGTATGAAGCAAAAATACGCGAGTATGCTGAACAACATGAGCAAGAGTCAATGGATCATTTCCGCAGAGGAGAAAGTCCTCTTGGCACCATGTTTGGTGGGCTAGAAGGTCCCCAGCTGGAGCCCATTGTGTGGAGTGTCCACCAATGGAAGTGGGTGTGGAGAGGATTAAGACCACTCATGCCACACCCATCACCCCTCTGTCTGGAGCTCTATAAGGGACGGGTGACAAGAGAAGAGGACAGAGCTCCGGAGGAAGGAGAGCAAGAAACACCCAGGTTTGTGATCCGCAAGGTAGAAGATAATCCGATGATGTCATGCCTGCTCGCGCCAGAAAACCCGTGAAAAGGGAAGACATTATACAAAAGAAGACAATAGGCATTGCTGAAGACAACGTGTTAATTCAATATAATTGAGAAGGCCCAAAAATGACAGCAATAACAACGGTGAATGAGATAACATGGCTCGACAGGCCACAACAAGACTTTTCTGTATGGCAAAACCCCTCCGAGGACTATTTCTATGAAAATACCCAGTACATCAGGAAGCCTCGCCTGGATGAACCTCAGAGGAAATATAATCGGAGCCTGGCACTACTCCCCCATTACAGAACCCCTATCTGCTCTTACCCACCAGAGTCCCCATGGATATTCAATGTGGTATATTTGACTATATCAGGACTAAGAATCAAACTCAGGTGGGGACCCAACTATAGGGAGTTGTACCAGTGTCAGTTCTTCGAAATTTCAGTAGGAGAAACGGTAATCTGGGCCACAAGCCCACCGATGTTGAAAGCCATACACAAAAAGGTATGTAAATCGGAGCGGTATATATTAGAAAACCAGCTCCTGCCCCTTAGAATGGTAGGGGATCGAAAAATGAACCCCTACAATCGGATAATAAGTTCAAGAGTAAGATTAAGATACAGGGTACAGGTGTTGTACAAAGGTCAGCCACTTATAATCCAAATAGAAGTATTAGCCGAAGAAGGCCAGGAAGAAATGGAATATTATTCACTGATTACCCGATTCGGACCAAGAAGAAGAGAAAGAGATTTGGCAGCCATTTTTAGACAAAGGGGGAGTAAAAGTGGACCCGAACCTGAACCCAAAAATTGGATGGTGATGCAGTGGAGATGGGTGTGGAAAGGGTTGCAACCCGGATTGCCACACCCCTCCCCAATATATCCGTAACTCCTTCAGGGGCGAGTGACCACAGTCAATAGTCGCGCCGAGAGAAGGGCAAGAGCTAGGAGCAGCATCAGCCCTTTTCCATAATGATTCCACTGAAAACAAGAGACACAAACAGCGATGATTCAAACAACAAAGATTCAGATGATGAAGCGACCCCCAACCGACCTAAGGACTGTCCAAGGATTACGATTAAGGATAAAGTGGCATGTCTACGTACCCTGATGCGGGGACTCGTAGTGTTAATAGGCTTTGTAATGCTGTTGGTTATTTTGTATCAAGCTGGTATTAGACCATGGAGCCTCACACATGTAACAGTCTCCCATGGGAGATCCAAATATGCAAACATGACCTGCTGGGATATTACTCGAAGCAACATCTTTATGCCATGGAACCGAAATGAGACCATTCAAAATCAAACTTTGACTTGGAAACGAGTGAAACGAGCGGGATATCGAGCCTGGAGGAAAAAGCTGAATCTCACACCTGAATGGATGGCAGCTACTGACGCTGAGAATCTGACCGGAGAAGCATGGACCATCACCGACCTGTTAGTCCTGCAGGATAGAGTTGTAATTTGGATAGAAGAATTAAAGAAACAAGTTAAAAGAACAACAAGATGTATTTGGATTCACCCTGACAAAGAACCACCTGAATTGCAATGTGATCGGGCCTGCCGACCACTGCAAGGGTTGGCCCACCAAGGCCACTGGGATAAAAAAAGTGATCTATCCCGCGCCGCCAAAAGACGAAAGCTGTCGGGGAATCCTCCCACGTTGGGACTTCTGGGGCAACATCCATCTAGACTGTGACAAGATATCCCCACTCATTCAAAAAAATCACACTGGAACGTATCAGAATCATACTGGAGTTAAAGCAATTCCCACCGTAAGACACGAAAAGAAACTCAGACCTGATGCAACGGACATAACGCCTGCCCCACAACCAAAGAGAAAGGCAAAGATAGAGATCAAAAAACAAGGGGCAGGAAAGGTCAAAGAAGTCCAGGCAATGACGCATTATTGTGAGGAACACAAATTAAAGAAGCTCCCAATCTGCTATTGGAACCTGTATGGTGAGTGTAAATCTCAAAATTATTTACCAATAACCCCAGTAGCAAATCAAAGATATTATTATTGGAGCTGGGCAGCTTTATTTCACCCTGTTAATGCCTGGCACGAAGATTGGTTGAACATGACATTTCCCTGGGTATGGGTGGCCCCTGGTTTGCCCCACTTCGAAGGTGACTTTGTGGAGGGGTATACCAGGTCTTACGTAGGCCTGGTGGGGCCATATTACTCAGACATGTATGTGCAGAGGCTACCCAAACCAACCGAGTTATTTAGTGCACCAAAAGATGATTTTAACAAAATTGATGAATGTGTAGCTGAACGTATTTTTCTTAGCCTTGATAACTCAGTGTGGGAGAGTAGTGGGCTGTCATCTAGATGCAGACTGTGGGAAACAGAAGTAGCAGTCATGTCCACTTGGCGCTATGACTGCACGGAACTAAGGAGAGAAAAGACTATCAAAATATTGCTCCAAGCTTGGCACGAGTATCACCATAGAGATGACTCACATACTTGGTGGGGATTTCAAGAATAAGAAATAAGAGAATGGGTGGTCCCTTGTTTGAGATAATCCTCTAACTATTGGATCAAGTATCAATTCTTAGCTACAGTTTACTCCAAAGAGCAGGATATATGGTCAAGTGCTTTGTATCGTCCCGACAGGTATGTTAGTCCAAGACCATGGCAGATGGTTTGTAATAAGAAAAAAGATATGTGTACAATTAGCTTGGGCCGCAGGCCTTGTTACGAGTTACCCGGATGGGATTCTTACTGTCGAAGTCATTACAAAGACGAATACTCAACTCATGCAACTGAGGTAGTATGGAAAAAGTATAGTGACGGAAAATGGAGACGATCTGTACCTGACGGCACCAGTTGCACTAACGTCATGTTAGGGCATAAGCTGAAAACTAGAAAAAGTATTCAGGGAGTGATTATCCCCTTTGTCTCCGATTCTATGATTGCTCTGACCGAAGGACATGCACTGAGATGACGCCTATGTTTTGCTGATGAGTTGCATGGCTACGATTGGGTAGGCCCAAATAAAATCTATTCTAATCTCACATGTCAGTATCCAGAAGAAAGTTGGAAAAAATGTGGCAAGGATGAGGAAGAACATGACTGTGCTTGGTATGAAACTGTTAGTTACACAGTAGGCCGTAAAGTCACGGAAGTAGTGCATGAAGTAGGTGAAGTGATCAAGGAAGGCGGAAGAACTGTTGAGGGATGGATAGTTGATCTTTTCCTTCAGATCTGGCCTCATTTGGCAAGCTTAGTTGGAGTGATAGCTGTTGCCTTATTAGGATGTGTGGTCCTACAAGAAGGCATCAAGGCCATGTGCCGCCCATGTGGGAGGAACTACAAGCCACTCCCACCAGAACCGGGCGCTGGCTCAACTTAAGATCAAGAGAGTACGGAAACAATCTCACATCCGCCCCGGAGCAGCAGAGAGCAGAACTCAAAGGATCCTCGGAGTCAAGAACATCATGGATTGCCCAACAACCAGTGCTCCAACTGATGTGAGTACATTTTATGCAGACTCAGATAGCACTACAGGCCCCACGCAGACCTCTTGGCCAAGATGCCCATTCCAGTTTAAGGGGAGCACGACAGAATATTTTTTTAATACTGATTGCATGGATGTGCTACTGCCACACGGGCAAATGGGGTAAGGGGCGACTGATGCGATTCCCCGTGGCCTTCCAGGCCTACACCAAGATGATCGTGACCCATGTTATCCTAAAGAGGGCTGAAATTATGCCACACTTATTTGTTACCTATGTCTTGGGAAGGGTCCAGACTTCACTCCGGCAGAGAGTGGTGATTTCATCTTGGCTATTAGCAGACTCCATCGTAGTGACCCTTGAGTGTGTAGCCACACTCACCCCTCTGTCTATACCCATCACAAACTGTGGGAGCACAGCTGGAAGAATCGTGATGGCGTTGATGGAAGGAGCTACAACCATCACCGTGCTGGCACACCTGCTATACCAGACCCTATCTTTGCGACCCCAAAATAGACAAAGATGGACCCTGAAGATAGTCATCCTAATTGGATGGGGTCTAGCCTGGGGAATCTGTTCTGTGCTATATTGGACTGGTCTCTGTACCACAGTACCCATCGTAGTGTGGATGATGACTGCAATCTTCAAAACTAGACCCGAACCTGCCCCTACTGCACCGGAGGGAAGTGGAGGCCACGGAATCTCCATAGATTAAATACTCAATCTACCCATGATCATTATAGCCAACATTGTTTAAATACATCCCTGCTAATGCTATTATTAATTATTAATCTAAAGTCTGTTTAACTCTGGGCAACATTGCTCGATGTGGTCCTTGATGTCGGCTGACGGCCTGTATAGGTCCAGTAATGGTTGAGGACCTCTGAAAAGCGATGAAACCCGGAGAAAATTGAAAGAAAAAAAAGGAATAAAAAGAACATGAATAAATAAAAATAAATAATAAGAAAAAAAAGGAAAGAAAAAATAAATAAATAAATAAAAATAAGAGATATATAGTAATTGTGTTGTAGTGTTAGATCTTGTTTTATCCCCTTTTATTGTTACAGGAACATGAAGTAACCTGCTGTTTCTGTCACAAAGGACTGACAGAGGCCAAATATCTCTGGGCTGTCGGTTCGTCCTGGTGGTGCCAGTGCTGTCATTCTGGCTTGGTGGCCAGAACTGCGGTGAATGGAATTCTTGTCTCCGACGAGCCTAATAGTCTGCCGCAAGTATCCGCAACGGTGTGCATAGAAACGGAACGCACCTGCAAAGTCATCTGGACCTCGGCTCTGAACTCGGTGCCCTATCATCCAAGGGGTACTATCCCGCCACGAGCCTCTTACTACCCGGTGGTAGCCAAGTTGTGGGAGCATCTCCACAATGTCACCAGGTTTGTGGCGATCCATCTGTACACAGGGCTGCTCCTGGTCCATGGCCCATCCTTCCGGGTTACGCAGGGATCATCAGAGCTTCTGCCCCCGACAGTGCCAGCCTCCTTAGGGGCAGACCTAGGAGCCACTCCACCTCTGGTTCCGACTCCCGCGATGACAGCAATTCAAGAGCGGAATGCAAATCCACCTAACGTCCACCTGGCACCAACCCTGATGGCAACGACTCGACATGAGACCCCAGTCGTTGCTTCACCTGACCGGCCACCTGCACGGCTCAGCCTGAAACCGAGCCTATGGAGGTAAGGGCAGCATCTCCTGTACCACCCCTTCTCTCCCTGGAGTGCCCAGAACTGTACCAATTGGAGACCTATCTTGATCATTCCGTGAGCACTGAAGTTGGCCCACCTAGTCCGACCAACTCTACGAGCACTGCTCCGTATGATCCTACCAGCCCTGAAGATTCCAATCCGCCAAGCCTGATCAACCCAGATGGAACATTTCTGGACCCAACTCATCCTGATGGGCCAGTAAATGCCCCTGAAGAATCGATGCAAGAACTACCACAGCAAGTGCCGGAGGCGTATGCATGGGTCTATTCAGATGACGGACGACCCATCTATGAGCCCGTCACTCCTGTTGGGTCTCCCATGAGTGTGGAGGCAACATCCTCTCAACCCGTCACCAGCACGGCCCCACTTTCGTCTGAGGATGCACATCACCCCGGGGATCCGACATCTCAAGTGGGTAACTCACGTGAGGTCGACTCTGGTGAACTGACGATAGTGGATTATTGGGATGCTGCTGACGAGGAGGCCCAAAGCCTTGGGCCTAGCGACACTGAAGATCCAGCACCGTATCATGAGGAACTGGTCGATTTGGATTACGAGGAAGACGTCTTAAAGGGGGATACAGCTGATGAAGATCGGGACTGGCTTGGAGCTTAGGTGTGGGTTGAGGGAACAGTCTGACTCCATGGAGGGGGTGTCAAAAAAGTGTACGGCGCTCAGACTGATCTAATGGGAGAGAACAAGTCAGAACATGTTATTATGTGTCATCATGCCATTTTGTGTTGATCTGCTAAGTCGTGGTTTGAAGGCCTCAATGCCTTGAAAGGTCGAACAGCGTGAGCACACACACATACAGGCCCACTTGGAGCTCACCCACACACATGCAAGCTCACACACACACACACAGGCCCGTCTGAGGCCCCTCTCACACACTCGCACACACACACACACACAGGCCCGGCTGAGGCGCACACGCAGGAAGAAAAT
The DNA here is from genome assembly GCF_014905685.2 of Nematolebias whitei. Taxonomy (NCBI): domain Eukaryota; kingdom Metazoa; phylum Chordata; class Actinopteri; order Cyprinodontiformes; family Rivulidae; genus Nematolebias; species Nematolebias whitei. Next base: position 53,299,565 of record NC_056501.1, on the reverse strand, counting down.
AGTAGAGCAAGAACGGAGGAAATGTCTTCCCTTCTCAAATAAAGTACCAGTTTCAGATAAATGAGAAATATGTGTTTATGAAGAATCAATAAACAAAGTAGATGATCAAGTGAAATTATAAACTTTGTGATTAAAAAAATGTAATCTTATGATTTTACAATGTAATCTGTGTTTAAACTGATTCATGATGAACGTTGAATGGAAGAAACCTGTAGCTTCTTGAATGTTCTGGAAAGAACCATTGTGTCATACAAGAGAGGAGGCCTTTGAAAAACAGCTCTGAGCAAATCAGAACAGGACAGCACAGGATGACAGTGCAAAAAAAGTAAACTAAGTACACCCAGATTTTAATATGCGTAAGAATGACTTGCAAAGTCTCATAAGGAACCATTGGAGTCGAACCGAGAGCCCGCCTAAAAAGGTGGAGTAAGCCTGATAGGGTGACTAGCCAAGAGCTGTCAGTCAAAATCTGAGGCTTATAAAAACAGAGTTTTCAGTCGAATCTCTGCTGTTTGGGGATCCTCTTCACCGATGAAGGACTAAGGACGAGATCCGAAGGACCTTTGGACGAATTGTGGATTAATAGGGCAATTTTGGACGGTTATAGCTGGAGGAGAACTGGGTGGAATCCGATGGAATAAGTTTCTTTTTTGGAACTATTTCTTCAAAACTCAACAGCCCGGATTAAACCTGAAACCCTTTTTCTTCAAATTGAACCAGCAAGGATTAAGGAGTGGCCCAGATCCTAACGACATTGGATTGGGAAATCTGCCACTTACCAGATTCAGAAAACATGGTAAGGGGACGCTCTGCAAAACTGATCCTAACTAAAACCAATATCTACCAAATTTTAGCAGTGGTGTATGAATTGACAAACAGAAAAATTTATTATATCAAAAACTTGGTTGCTCAGAGTTGTAGAAGGGTCTTCTTTGTGGTGAGGAATAATCTGTTGGGGCAGGTGGAGAGAGGAGGTAAGCTGTGTGGGTACTTGTGTTCCTGAGGGAAACCGGGCACGGCCGGCTGGACTGAGAGTAGTCCGACGCCGGGCAGAGAGGAGACCAAGCGCCTGTTTCAAACCTATCCACCCACCTCACCCAGGGAAGGTCAACAACTAAAAAGGAATTAAGGAGTGATAATCATTCATCATGTAATCTCTGTGTAATCCAGTGTAATCATTATTGTGCTATACTGCTGTTCCCCTGCAAAAATTATTGATTAAAAGCAAAGCAAAACGTAAAATTCTGGATTCTTATTTCAAACACACCCTTTTGTTCTTAGAAGTGGAAAACTTGATTCAATGAAGCAACAGAAGTATGTGGGAGGTTTTAAACGGTTTTATTAGCTTTTGATTAGAAAACAACACCCAGGAGTCTTATTTTTTCCTAGGCTCTGAAGATTGCCAGATCGATTAACAATTGTAACGCTAAATCAGGAGATGAGCTACCGTTAACTTGCGCTCCCTCGTCTGCCAAACGTCCCCACTCCGGCTGCTAGGTCGGGCGAGGCACGAGGTGAAAAGTTGGGTGTGGTGCAAGGAACGAAGGTAGTTAACAGTCTGGGTGAATCATCTCAAGACAGCCTAAAACAAAAACTGTCCTTGGAAGCAGCTGCAGGTAAGACCTGAGCCATAGGGTTAGTTTTGAGACCCGTTGGAGGAGAGGCTGCGGTGAGGGCGTGGCGCGTGGCACGTGCCCTGTGCCTACCTCGCTCGGAAAGCAAGACAATATATATATCCATCCATCCATCCATTATCTTTACCCGCTTATTCCATTTTGGGTCACGAGGGTAGCTGGTGCCCATGTCCAGCAATCACTGTGCGAGGGGCGGGGTACACCATGGACAGGTCGCCAGTCCATCACAGGGCCACATAGAGACAAACGAGACAAACAATCATTCACTCTCTCACTCACACCTAGGGACAATTTAGAGTTACCAATCAGCCTAACATGCATGTTTTTGGACTGTGGGAGGAAACCGGAGTACCCGGAGAAAACCCACGCATGCACGGAGAGAACATGCAAACTCCACCCAAAAGGGCCCCTGGACCGGGGTTTGAACCAGGGACCTGCTCACTGAGAGGCAGCAGCTCTGTATCCGTGCCTGGACATAGAAGCAGGTCAGTTGAAAGTCACATGTTTGCAGCAGGTGGAGGTTTATCAGAAAAGGGGGGAAGAGAATGAGTTTATGGATGATATGAGTCAGAGGATGGCGAGGGAACATAAACAGCAGGAAGAGTAGGTCAGATATATGAGACAGAGGCGCCTGGAGGAAGAGAGGAGGTCAGCTGAGAAACAGACAGAAGGAACTCAGGAAGATGAGGAAAGTGATGGAAAGATGGAGGCAGAGACATGTTTTGGGGCTGAAGGTGGTGCAGAGAAGTTGTCGGGAACAGTGGTGAGGAAGAAAAGTGAGTCAAAGGTCACAGGAAAGAAGGGGAAGAATACAGGAGGTGGTACAGGAAGGATTAAGGTAAAAGGTTATATGATAGGGACGTTGAGAGACAGCGAGGAAGACTCAGATGACGAGAAAGTAAAAAGTGAGCAACATAAGGTCAGCTAGACAGTCACGTCAAACACAGTTTTTTAACTATGACAAATTAGGCAGCCCGTCTAGTTCAGGGTTGGACGCTGTGCAGCCAGAGGTGACAAAGGACAAGGTTGTTGGTGATCCAGCTTCACAGGGGTCGAATTGTCCACTTATTAGGGTTCCAGGCCCTGGAGGGGGACAGGCCAGGTATAAACCTTTTGCTATTGGTGATGTGCAGGCGATATTAGAAAAGTTGCCCCCACTGTCAGAGGGTGGAGGACGTTGGTTGGATCAGCTTAATACATTCACACTCCATGAGAACATGCACACACACATGCACACACACACACACACACACACACACGCACCCACACATGCACACACATACACACAATCAAGCTGTGCTGAGGTATGCAGACTTACACAGAACATGGAAAGAGATTATCAGATTTTGGCATAAGTTGGTAACATTACAAGTGTCCTCACCTAATTCAAAGAAGAGAAATTGAGGATGTGTTTACAGTGAAAGATTTTATGATGTTACGTAGAGTATAGGGAATTTTTGCTTTAATTTTGGTTTCAGTGTTAAATAAGAGTTCTAAAATAAAACTTTCCAACAGATATTATTTGCATTTTATTTTTAATTTTTTTATTGGTCCTTTTTTCTTCTTTTGGCAGGTTAATCATAAAGGGTTTTTGGATCAGGACAGTGACTCTGGCAACGGCACACATAAACACACACACAGGTAGTTTCCATTTAGATCCAGAGTCAGATGTCATGATGTGCCCAGAGCAGACACAAACAGCATTGTAGTCTTGTATCATGAACCTCTGGTTTTGATCACCAAATAAAATATCACATGTGTACAGGATGACACAAAAACTACATCTGCTACCAACTGTGACTTATGAGAACACCTGACTGTGGCAACAGTAAAAGAACTGATGATTTGAAGTCTGTGACTGAAAGGCATCCTGTTCAGCTACGCAACAAGCTGATGGCTCAAACTAAGCTATGTGAAACCCCACAGACCTGGACAAAGTTTCACAGCACATCCAGACAAGTCTCGTTGTATGAACTGTGGTGCTACACAGAGATGAATGAACTCTTGAACTCTTGAACATACAGTATATCCAGACGGGAGGAGACTAACAGCAAAGTAACAGCGGTGGTCAAGCTGTCAAAAGTCACTAACAAAAACTGCAGCCTGCGTAAAGTGTCAGCTCCGCATGTGGTCTGTGATGGTGAGGCAATAACCAGTTTTTCATGATCAGTGCTGCATTGGCTGTGACATGAATAAAACACTCACATAGACCC
>NC_056501.1:53291163-53295618 GCF_014905685.2 Nematolebias whitei | reverse complement strand
TATATATATATATATATATATATATATATATATATATAAAACAGCATGACACATAGATGTGTCCGATGTGTACATAATTTCGCTCCACCACATGTACCACATGAGGTGTGAATGACAGTAAAGAAACTCGGACTCTGACTCTGAGATAACAGATCAGGCTGACATGAGGATTTTTAATAATGCTGATGTGGATTGCTAGATAAACTGCCTTTTCCAATTACTCATAGATGAAAAACTATTTGGAACATGGAAATTTGGATACCTCATTTCCTTATATAAAAATGAATAATGCTGGCTCCCAGAGCAAAAATATTTACTTTTTCATTCATTTTTACTTTTGTTTTTACAGGTTAGTCTCATTGAGTCACGAGGACTCATTTACAAGAGAGGCCTGTACTGGAAGCCTGACTTGGATTGAGTTTGCTACATGCTTTTTAAATTAAATATCTGTCTGCTTTCACCTATGAGTGAGATCATTTCAGCAGGTCTGGTTTGCCACAAGGGATGACGTTTATTTAGTTATTAATTGTTTCAGCTGCAAATGATATTGGAGCTATGCTAAGTCATTTAGCTTTATGGTTTTAAAGTCTAGGTTGAATGTGCTGGTTTTCATAGTCTTACAACTACACCATTTAATAGAGTTCTAGTTTGAATCATTCTGAAACTATACATTAAGACTGACAGAGTTTTTGGGGTTTATATGTTATAAATTGTAGTAACACTAACTTTTCAGCTACAGCCTATAAAACTTTGGTGAAACAAATAGCCGTTTCAAAGGGGGAAGTCTGAAAACTGTTCTTAAAACAGTTCATACAATGATTAGATCATTAGTTATACAAAATAATATCTTTGGTTTTTACATTTGTCACACAGTAAACAGAAACACACTCCAGTGGTCTATGTTGTTGAGTCTGTCTGAGAAAGGGTTCAAGGTGAGCACGAGCTGCAGGTTGCCAGGCACTGTTGTGTTTCTGGGACGTTTGTTGTCAGCATTTAGGATCAGGACTGTCACCAGCACACAGGACAACAATCTTACATCACCCAAAGCCAAATAATGTTAAAGACCTGTTGTCACGTTTAGGTCTTACAGGGTTTAGCAAACACTACATTCCTACGTATACAAGCCTCACCCAACCATTCAGGACACTAATGAATGACAGAGGACCAGATTTAACTTTTTTAGATTTTCTACCTGGATTATTGAGCATGCATCAGGATATTTTTTCTTAGATATTTCTGAAACAGGACACTGTGAATGGTGTACTGTTCCAGAAAAAGGGGGAGAAAGAAAAGAACAGTGATTGATGTGCATTAGCATTATACTAAACAATGCAGAGGACCTTTTCACAGATGGATGTTGTTACAAGCACCCTGCTGAAAGCAGGATATACGCAGTGGTTAGAAGAAATGGAACAGTGTGGAGGAGTCCGAATGGCAGACTTGCCACCACTGAGAATTAAGGATTAGATCTTTTGTGTGTAAATAGGAATTCTTAAGTTTTTACTTTTGCAGAAATAACTTTTATTATATACACATGTATACATCCAATCAGAAGCCTATGAACCACATTGTATTTGTACTGAGCCTCTTACAAAAACAAGTAAAACTGCTTGAGATGTAGTTTTAGAACTAAAATATTTTTATGTGTAGATTCTAAGCTCACCTGGATAAAGACATTTTCCACATGTTTTAATGACTAAGGAGCTCCTACTAACAGCTGTACCTGTTTTCCTTTGGAATGTGTACAAGAAGGTTCCAGAAGCTTCAAGGCTATGGGGGACGCCCCTAGACCCAGCCGAATCCAAACACAGACCCTCGAAGTGGATTTGGTCAAAGGTGGATCTGTGTTCTTAAATACATTTGATTTGATTTGATTTGACTTTGCTTGACTTGACTGGACTGAAAAGAAATGAAATTGGGTTTTCATGTATAGAGTATGCTAACCATATTTTTTACAACTGTTTTGCAGTCATGTATTGTAAACCTTTTTTCCTTGTTTTTGTTTCACCTAAACAGATCTGCGGCGAAGCAATGGCCGACTGGAATAAAATTAACTGATTTTGACTTTCTTTCATTATTCAGTGGAATTAAATGTTTAATGTTGTATTGCACTGTTTTGACAATGATGTAACCAAAGAAAATATATATTTTCTGCGCAAGCGTTTAATAAGATTTTTCTCTACAGACTGAATGAGGTAAGAAGAATAAATTAATTACACTAACTAACTGTTTATGCCAGGAATCTTGAAGAACCTGTTGGACTCAGGACCCTGGGGGCTCCCCTGTCACCTGGCTTGGAGAACTGAAACCAGACTGGGTCTGGCATGTTGTTTCCTGGGAAGGTTTTCTATTGTTGTGGTGATTCATCTCTGCTAAACTGGTATGGGAACAAACATATGTGGCAGGGTCCTATTCTTTGGTTTGTCTCTTTGTGCTACCTTCTGATTCTATCCAGCTCTGCAGGTGAACACCACAGGGATGACTTCCAGGTGTATCAAGCAGGCTGAAAGAATTTGACCCCACCTAGGAGACTGGGTTTTTGTCAAGGACCTCTGCCAGAAGCATTGGAAGCCGAAATGCTGACTGAAACCATTCCAGGTCCTGCTGATAACACACGCAGTTGATTTAAAGATCACCAAGAGGACTACTTGGATTCCTGCCAACCACTGCAGATGGTTCTTGGGTCCACTACCAGACTAGCTGAGGAAGAACCATTGACTGCCCTCTCAACCACAGGGCAGAATAATTCCTGAGGACAAGTGATCTGAAAACCCACACTGTATCGAGACCAGTGACTCGATAAAGCCCAGAAAGCCCCAATACACCCTTCTACCTCACTTTGTCAGAGCAAGTGGCCTGACACAAAATAGTCCGAGGCTAACAAAAGGAGAACGGAGTCTCCAAGCCCTGACACACGCACACACAAACAAACAAACAAGCAAACACACACACAAAACAAAACAAAAAAAACACAGACACAAACAAAAAACAAACACTGAACTGAACTCTCTACCCCTCTCCGACAGAAGACGGACATACCACATATAGGACCCTGAACACGTACACAGGTCACCTTACTTGTTGAAACACGCTGATATTAGAGACTTTGACAAACATGAAGACATCTCCGCGATCCTAGGAATTGTATATAGCTGAGCATCAAAGGATCCCTCACTTGGAAGGGCCTCCCAACACATCGAAGCGCAGAAACACCGAATGAGTAATTTAAAATTGTGGTGGTTGTCTTATTTGGTCATTTTGGGAGAACAGAGTACAAAAGTTTTTATATTAAAAAAAGGCACACAACCAATAGTTGAGAAAAAACATTTTCCTGTTTTCAAATACAATGTGTTTGCTACAAAATCACTGGAGAGTCACCTTGGTTATGGGGATTTTAGTAGGGATAATATGGGGCATTATTTTCTTGTGTGAATTTTTACATGGGGATGAACCTTTCTGGGAATTATGATTATTTGTGGTAATTTGGTATGGTATGGTATAAAGTTTATTCATTTTAAAAATACAAAACAGTTTCATAACTATATAAAAAATACAGGAGATTTAAAATGAAAGGCAGCAGAAAGAAGAAAAAAATCTTATTATATCTGTCCCTTTTTTCAAACAATTAGTTCAATCATAATAATTTTCAAGTAACCTTCAAGTCAAGTTTCAAGTAACCAAGTAACCTAGTACCCAAGTATTTCATTCTATCTATAAAATCATATAACACTGAATGATGTTTTGCTAAAAAAAGGAGTTCAGAGGACTGAAGGGTTTGGGGTGTTCAAAATAACCCGAGCACAGACTTTCAGGAGCACTTCACCTTAGTATTAAAGATTTAATTGAGACGAAGTTAAAGTATGCAGATATTACATGTAATCAGAATGCAGTCTGAGGAACAAAGTCAGATCGAACCTTTCCTGGTCAATCAGCCTGGTTTGTTCAACCAAACTTTGTGTCTGAGCGAGATTTATAGGTTTGTCATGTCCCGCCCTTTCAGGTTCGGACAGACTTGTGATTGGATGTCAAAACCTCTTGATGGTCCGAGTGACACCATGTTCAGCCACTCAGGAGCAGATCTTATCTCCATTGTAACTCCGAAGGCCGCAGACAGCCTTCTGCTCATTCTTCTACTGATAAGGGTTGATTTACGAGCTTTGTTTTGGAACGCAGGACACATACTCTCAGCTGTAGTCTGGCTTTCGTCTGTATAGAGTTTTAAAAAACGATTTATGTGTGTCTGAACTATTATTAATGTGAGAGCATAAATACTCATCCTGTGTTAAGTATAAAGTATATGAATGTTGTCCTGATGCATGCTCAATAATCCAGGTAGAAAAATCTAAAAAAGTTAAATCTGGTCCTCTGGACATTCAAAAAAACAAAACAAAGCAAAACAACAAAAAAATGTAGAAACGTTTCGTCTCTCATCCGAGAGACTTCCTCAGTCTGAGG